>NC_051131.1:5872438-6080336 GCF_014839805.1 Manduca sexta
AGTAACGAGAAGTACGAGAAATTATTATATACGTTGTATTCCATTATATTAAATTAAATCCCACTTCATCCATTCTGCATCGTGTTATGTGTGTAGAGCCGTTCAAGGATTTGCAATCGAAGTAATGTAAACGAATGATGCATCACATAGTTACTAGCAGCTTACGAGTGCAAACAAAGGATTTGTTTGTACGTGTTAAATATTATCGAAACGTTTTGTATTACCAGTGCGAATGCGTTTTTAATATTACTTAGCGTTTATAGCAGTTTTATAAAAAATTATCGACGATGAAGCTAAAACAACAATGTTATGCGAAGTATCCAAACTTCCATGATGTGCTATATTCTGCATGGTCAAGCCGTTGTCACATCGCTTACTAACAGACACAAAATTACATACAATAGATAATTAAAACGACTATCGCTCCCACGTAAGGTATCCGATACGTTGGTGTTCTTACTACTCGTATCATAGATGTATACTAATTACTAATACTGATGTCAGAATAGACAGGAGAATATGATTAGGAACGAGAAACGCTAATGCTATTGATTATTTTAATGATTTAAGGTCCCCATCGAGCAAATGGCCTTGCCCATTCGTTCCGTACTAGGCGGTACACGAGTTATGGGTGGAAATATTCAAAGAGACTTACGAATAATTTCTTAAAAATAAAAATTCACGTTCTTTTTTCAATTTTTTAAACAACCAGAATATTTCTGATTAATTTGTCTATTTAATTCTTAGTTACAAATTAGAATGATTTGTGCTTTAGAAGACACGGAATCATAGATAAATTAATAGATTAATGAATAAATAGTTTAGCTGAGGAAAGCGCCTTAATATAAACTATACTTTGAGCGACACAGAACTCGCAAAATAAAGAAAGCAAATCTTCTTACAATTAAGGCCATTTTCAAGAAAGTTTTTAAAGGAAGGGGAACCTTAATGTCCCTTTCAGTCTTACGGGACACACGTATAATGTACTTTTATCGAACCTACCCTTGAATATGAATGTTACAGCAAACACCAATCTTTATGGCCGCCCAATATATATGAAGGTTGTTACAAACGAGTACTTATCACAGAAAACGGGCAGACAAAAGACACAGAATGTGATTACAGTGACTATTTTCAAGCAAACCAGCCATAAAGTATGATTTGAATTGTACTTGTATTAATGTAGAAAAAGTTGAAACTACCAATGCTTCGTGAATTTAAAGAAACACGTGGTTCTTATCCCGGTAATCTAAATTGATGCAAATGTTGCTGATGTGTTTATTATATTAGGTTATAGTGGATTTATTTTCGTTTGATGAACGAACATGTTCCAAATTATTCCAGCCATATTGAATTATGAAGCGCGTAGGCAGTTGAGAAGTTAATCCGAGGACGTCTAACGCAATTACATTATGTTAATTTGCTATTGTTAACGTGCGCTTCTTAAACTGTCTTGGATGAACAATAACTTCTTCGGGAACTCCTCGTCAAGATATTGATGTCTGTGCTCATTGATATTTGCATGTCAAATGTTCATTTAGGCAAAGAATTACAGCGACGCAAGGAAAAAATGATCTGACATAAAATTGAAGACATTTGACAAATAAAATCTTTATATCATAAAACCAAAATATGTGCTGGTCGCTATTACGCCGATGTTCTATCATTGTCTTGATAATAGACAATGATGTGTAGAAAACGATCCGAACGCCATATCGGGCACAAATTCCAAGCTCTGGCCAGGAAAAGTAGCCTACAAATCCATAACCGGTGTTTATCTGTGTACCAGATTTGCTCCAATTCTGTTCATTCGTTTTTGTGTTTACTTCTAACAAACGTCCGCATGGGAACTATGTGAATACATCCTCATTTATAATATTAGTAAGATTATCCTTATTTTCTTGCGTGGGTGCAATCGAGTGTGACAGGTGCCTGTTTCGGCCCATGTCACTATCGACGTTCGACGGACGAGTGGCAAATTACTCGGGTCACTGGCGACCCGAGGGAGCTACTGTTTGCAAACTTCTGTGCATTGATTCTTCATGTCGCTTTGACTTTCACCTAACAAATATGTTATAGGATATTGTTTACACTTGGTCTTAATTAATAAATCAGTTCTATTCATAATTCGCGTTGCTGTAGCAGTTTTAGCGTCGCTATCCGCTTATACTTCAAAGATAATATAGTTCGAAGTGATGGTAGTTTCGAGAGTATTAAGCAGATTACAATAAAGATATTAGTGATTTCTTATATTTCTGCCAATTTTCGACATTACATTGCTACTTATCGGTATGTTTTGCGATCAATTTGTTTAACATAGTCTTTAATGGAATAACATGAGGCGTCTTCGCAAAACCGAATATCGTAATTTCAACATTTATACCCATGGGTCATGGCACACAAAGCCAGCAAAATATTATGTAAGTTTATACGAACATTGTCCATCACCCATATGCCATGCGACACACGCTTTCTGCCATATTTGATTTATTTTATAGGTAGATATCATCTATTTATAAAATTCACAATAATATTGATAGCAGGGTTGAATCGTATGACAAACGCCACCGCGGCTTTTGGTCGGTAGGCCGGTTTGGGGACTTGGTGTAATTTTCGCTCAAAGGATGCTATACCCCAGAATTTCGACATTGGACCATAAGACCGGTAAAACCTACATACCGATACAACAGTACCGATCACCTCCCAGTGGTTGCAGTGATAACGCGTTATTATTCGAGAAAAAAAGAATTCAACATTCACTTTACAACGTATCTCCTACGCCATTAACCAAATTGTAATTAAATAATACTTGTACATTACTGGCCGAAGTGGCCCACTATTTAGACTGTGTGATCTTTGTCAGACTGTTAGTCTGTATGTCAATATCGGCACGGCAAACATGACCTTGTATGGACATCATGTTTCAACGAAATGAGACAATTCTAAACTGATATACCGACAAACGTAAAGCTGTTACGAAAATATACATTATTACTTACCCATTTTTAATAATAAATCTTAAGAAAATTATTATCCTAAAGTATCTATTAAAACATGAAAGTTTGCAGTATTCCGACAGCGTCGGCTAGGGATATGACATTAATAAACTACTAAGTGTTCTTTTAATAAATGGCGCAAGATTAGCGAAATTTATTACAACGCATGTCTCAAGAACTGAAACTGGCTTCACTGTTTACTATTTATAGTTTAATGAGTAAAAATATCATAAAATACATAAATAACTTTATTACGAACATTCGCTACCTCATAAACACCGGTCATTACAAAAATACCATGATAAATAGAGATTCAAAATTCCAGCGACATAGTTTTATGAGTAGTTTATTTTTGTTCCTTATCCTACATCCACTTAACGCGGCTGTGAGATCAACACATCCGTGCTATTTACTTTGGCAGAGTTATCTGCAATTTAGTTAGAATTACTCCCACTTACAGGCAGGTCGAGTAATGTTTGATTTAATCGTATTAATCAATATATATAAGTTGAGATGTAGATTGGCGGAGCCGGCGCCCTCACAATTACACTGCTTGATTAACTTCATTTTTAGCTATTACTGGTTTCCTTTAATTAACGAATGAATTTCAAAGCATAATTACGCATTAAACTTCATTGGGGCAACTAATGAAAGACAATTTTGCAAAATACGGCATGCCAGACCTTCGTTAGATGATTTAATTATTTTAATCTCACCAATCTTGTTTCAATTTCTGAAATTACTTTGGCTGAGCATAGCAGTCGTTTAAAGTTGAAATTAATTTATACTTCAATAAAAATGTAATATCGTGCAGAAACCATCACTTCCATGAAAAGTTGAAATGACCGTAAAACTCTTGTAGAAGATATAAAACTTGTTTCACTGTCGGACCTCGGGGTAACCTAAATTCACAATCGGAATATGTAACCCGAATGAATATAGATCAGGGTTTGAATTTCTTGTTCTTGTATTTGACAGATCAAAAATGTTTGTTAGTTTTCGTTCTAATTTTAACCACGGCACGTGTTGATAAAATGGAATAGAACATAACTCAGGGATAAATCGTATGCGATAATCCGTCTAAATAAGGACCACTAGTTTCCATTTTCTTTCATCAAGCAAATTGTTCAAATAATATTAGTTTTGATGCATTGCAACCAGTGCAATTATTGTGTATAATTAAACATTATGGCAAATTGTGTAGCAAGCGCAGTGGCGCGAAGAACTTTATTATAAGGTCGAAGTGGGAGAGCTATTGTTCACCGGCAGTCGAACACTAAGACGTGGTATAATCACTGTACAGATTGTTTTGATTAATATTTAGTTATAGATGTTAATTATTTATCCAACACATTTATTAATTCAATTAGATCTATTGGCACTCTCTGTTAATGATCTATTTTCTGTTAGCAATATTTATACTCATATAAATGTTAGGAAACAATTTCGGAGAAATCTACGTAGTGTTTGGCGACTATTCATGGAGATTTCATACGCTGAGGAAATGGTAGCCGATACGAAACAAGGAATGCATCAATAACAACGGCCGCGTGTCGCACCAACGTAAGCGGCTGTTATTTATAGCGTGCGCTCTATGGGCGACACTAGTGCACAGTCTGGCGTGTTAATTGATGCCAGTCTACTTGATTAAAAGTCAACAAAGTGAATATGGGGCACGATGTGTATATCCCTTTATCGCGGGACAACTTTTAGCTTAACCTAATTAGGAAATATTTGTGCGATTCATTGGAATTTACATAGAACATGCGGTTTGCTATACAGTGCAAGGTCTGTGGATTGTGTGGTTTGCGAGCGAATTCTAGTCGGAGAGTATCTACATTTAGTTGCTAAAAGCTTCATACCCATATTGGTCTAGCTTACAAGATTTTGTGCATATAATTTCGTGAAAGAATTTGAATGTTTATAGATAGTAATACGAAAGTAAATATTTTGTTTAGAAATATTTACACAAATGGAGAAAAATGCAGATGGATACCCCTTTCCCAATGTCCATGTAAGGCCTACGGCGATCCTTGTATAAAAGTAAAGGAATCCTATCTTATTCTAGAAAATACATTATACGGAGAATAATATAATGTATTTTCTGGAATACCGTACACCTGGGCCGCGTATTTTAATACCGCGTTGTTCCAAATAACCTTCACAGACGAAAGCAAACTTTGCTAGCCTTGTCTGACAATGCGTCTCACTGTCAATCATATGACGTATTTACGTGAATAAATAATTCAAAGAAACAAACTGTGGACCGTGACCGAAAGAACTTGATAAACGGCCCGTTGAGTGTGAGATAATTTCAAACTTTGCTATTTACTGTACTTTTGCGTTGACTGATGTTTCCGCTCGCGTAATATAGAGTTGAACAACAACTAATGTGGCGCCTCATATGTCTGAATTATATGCAAAATACCGCCAAAAGCCAAAGAAATCTGGCAATTGTGTTACACCGTACTTTCTTCTAAATCTGCTATCTTATGGCCGACGCTTAAAATGTATTAAAGCGCATTAACCGCCTACACATCCCGTAAATACATATCAATAAATAACAAAACATTTTGCATTTCAAACATAACTGGTGACAGAAGTCTCTTTAAAAATTAAAACGTAGCAAGAATAATATTGATAACATAGTAAACAGCGATACATAAGTGCAATTAGTTACAGCTATGTAACGTGCAACCATAAATCAAAAGGCGCAACCGATTTGCGAGCATTCGTAATAGGACTACAAGTAATATTTAGCAAAACAACACTGTTTACATTAAGAAATAAACACATAATTGCCTTGATCCTTTTAACGAATTTTATATTTAGACGGGGATTTATCGTCCAGAAATTAAGAGCATCACACTTACTCCAACAATGTGATTAAAGACTATAAACTTTGGAATTACGACTACAAAAGACTGTTAGCATTCATCGTGGCAGCACATAAAACAAAAGACAATGTTCAAAGCTGTGATTTAAAAATATTTTATATCTTACACAACAGTCAATACTGGTATAATCCGGTATGCGGAAAACACATTCATTATTTTTTATTCAAAACCGTTTAAATACTTGAAAAACGAGTTCAAAGGTTATAATAATAAAATATTTTTTTCTGTCCACTAAATCACTTTGTTTCATTTCAAAATATTTAAATATAAAATATTTCATATTACTGGTGGTAGGTCTCTCATATGTGAGAGTCCGCCTGGGTAGATACCACCGCAATATCTATTTCTGCCGCCAAGCAACAGTGTAGTCAGTGTTGTGTTTAGGTTTGAAGGACATTGTAACTACTGGACATAATGAGACTGAACATCTCATGTCTCAGGATAGCGAGCGAGGTGGAATACCGAATAATACTGTTTATGGGCAGTCATATAGCTTACCATCCTGATGCCTGATGGTAAGCGATATGACCACCCATATATATTAAAAGGTATAAAATAGTCAACCATTCCACTTGCTAGATTTATAACTTTTGGAAGACCAAAAAAATAGTTATAATTTATGTAAATCTTTTTCGAATATCTTATCAAACAACGCCAAAATTAACCATTTCCTATGAATTTGTTTCATAAGCTCACGCCTTTGTCCTCGAAGGGTTAGATAGAAGCGGAACTAGTACACATTTTACTTTTAGGATGAGTATTAAATAGTCGCATGAAACTCTACGCGTAGGCCGTGGAAACAGATAGCTGTATGCGCTTGAGGTTTGCGGTCTGCGGCCGAGACACGAGTGTTGATTGCCACTCCAACCTATTGTATTTAAAAATACGTTATGATTGATCTGTCAGCTGGAATACATATCCGAACCCAAACTAACATACCCGAAACAAAAATATCCTTGATTTTTATGCAATTGGTGTGACTACGTCCTATGTTTCCTCAAATTTAGTCCGAAATTTCCCGTCCCAGGATATTAAAAAGGAAACTTAAATTTTTGACTTTGTACTGCATTAAGCTTAATCTTTACAAGCTTAATAAATACCCAATTATGTAACTTCATGATCTAATTTTATTAAACGAAGAAGCGATAATTTTGTGTAAGAGTTGATTGTTGTAATATCATGCTAATATGTCCAGTGGCCTTCGTCAAGCGAGCGCGGGAGGAGGGCCGACCACCCGGGGTGCGTAAAGGCCACGGCCGCGATCACAAAGGGTATATTTAGAGCTCCTTTGATGAGCCAACGCGCAGATAACCGCGTATCATACACATTACCCACTCATTATTAACTCTACAAGTACTTACTATAAAAAATAAATGTACACAGTTCTAGAACGCAAAACAACAATTCACACTGGAAACCCAATTAATTTCCACGCTTTACATCTCTCCTTTGAGAGCGAAAAGCAAACTTTTTACTTGTTTTTTATATGAAATTTTTGCAATGAGAACATATTTTATTTTTATAGGTTAATGCAATTTGTCGGTCTGTTAAATAAACATGCGCTAATGGAATACTATTAATAAAAATAAACTGTAAATATTTTTTTAAATACACGTGTGTTTACCTTCTCGTTTCCTCTATTCTGCGTAACGTATGTGCAAATATACTGAATTCGCATTATTTATTCGGCTTCGCAGGCGTGAAAATCCTTTCTCGCTACATAAGTCCCTAAAACACTGCACGATGCCAGCGCCATCTATTTAAATAATCCGATTAATAAATCCCATAAATACCAATGGAATCCCATAAATGCAAATTGATAAAACTACCCTATGAATTAATCCAGGACATAGTATATCCGTCTGCCATCGCCTATAGGTGTCATCCAAATCAATTGTTTCTGCGTTTACTTCTAACAAATATTCAAACTTCCAAACAACTTAACAAACTGTCAGATTTATAATATTAGTTTAATAAAATACTATCCACACTCTTCGCGTAACCTCTGCCCTACATCTCAGTATATTATCTTTCGGTTTCAGCATTTTCGCTACGTTACAATTTCTCAAGCCGTGGCGATAAGTCGCTAGACTACATCGGGAAGTAATAAATTTACATTTAAGTTTTAGGATGGCTTAAAAGGAGACGCCTTTACTTTGTTACAAAATGCCTAACTTAAGCATAGTAACTTTAACTCGTAAAATTAGTCAAAGCGGCAATATATTAAGGAAACTTTGCAGAGAATTAATGAAGCACAGATGATAAAACAAAACAGTGATTTCCATCAACAACTGTTATTTCTTGGATTGGAATTTATTGATTACTGTGTTTATGGTAACATAAACGGTGTCCTTGATAAGATTTAATCAATAAAATTGACATATTCAAGTAATTAACCACAAAAAACGTCGCTTTGTAAATAGTTGGTATAACAATGACACTGCTGATCCCACGTCGAAAATTAAGATGAACTATGCAAGAGAGACACGCCTTTTAACATCGAAGGAAAAGGTAAATAGAAGCCAAAACTAGTGCACTCACGAGACTGAAAGAATTGTAATAAGATTATAAGTAACTCACGCGATGGCATCGATCATGTCGAGGCCCATCTCGACGGTGCAGCGCGCGTGGTCGGAGCGCGGCTCGGGCAGCCCGGACACGCAGTAGTAACAGTCGCCCAGGATCTTGATCCGGAGGCAGTGGTTGTCCTGACATCAAAACATAATCGTAAACATTAATAGGCCGATCTGGAAATCTTTGGGTGAGGCCAATGTTCAGCAGTGGACATTCTGCGGCTGATGATGATGATGAAACATTAGAAGATGTATACATCTTGTTAGCTAAAATAAATTGTGAGTAATATAAGTTTACCAAACCTTTCGTGTTAGTTCGGGTGTTGACATAAATTCAACAAATCTATTTGGATGTCACTTTAACAATTATAAAAAATCTAACAAATAGGTCACAGCTGAATGAAATGATGATGATGAAGAATGGTTTGCCGAATTTTAATAAGTGCTAAAATAAACAGAGAAGAGTTAGGTTCCTAATCGATGTCATTAGCTGTAGTGTGGTAAATAAACACACAATTGAGCATAAATATCGCAATTTATCATCAATATCCGTACCTCTTAATTTTTTAGACTAGGTACTTCTAAACAAGTAATTTGTTGCCGTATAATATTTGCTTGTTCTCTATGAAGTTCGTAAAGAGAAACTAATTAGAACAAGTTTGAGGTTCGCGTACTTTGTTACGAAGTAACACCGGGCAAGACACAAGTTCCGGAGTATTATGTACACTGCATAATTGGTTAACAATAATACTTAAACGATAGTTATACGAAACAAGAACATTATTATATGGGTGTTTTAGTTTATAGAATTCAAATTGGCATATAGTTCCATATATGGCTTTAGCACTTACTAATATTGGTAATATTCCATGATTAACAAGGTAACATTATTAATCTATACACCGTTAATAATTTATATTTAATTATCGTTTCATTGTGTGCCGTCGGGGATCAAACATCACATAAAAGCCACTTTATTTCAGTAAAATTATGCGTCGTATTTCAAGTAAAATGTTTCGTACTGACGATACTGCTATGTAATTTTATAACGTAAACTCGCTCGTGTAGGTTGTATTTTTATTACAAACAAATACATTTTAAAAAAAATTTACGATAGGTTTGCCGGGATGCTAAAGGCTTCTAGAAATGTACATAGTTCTGTGTGCACTTGGCGTAACGTAATTGGAAGAATGAAACAAACGAATCCTCTCCGTTTAATGAAAAATTGTTCTTAAATTCCTTTTCTTTTTTCAACAATGTTTAGCGACCATGCCTCACTGAAACCACAATTCATTTCAAATTCTAACAAACTAGTAAGATAACAAAAGATTTAATTGTGGCAGAAACTGACAAGGTGGATTTTCGTCTTACAGTTATTATAGCTATGAATTAATGAGATAGTGTATTAAAAATATACACATTACACAAGTTGTGTGGATTAATATAATTTATGGCTTAAAATACAAATACACGGTAGTCTATAGTAACAAACCTCACGTATGTTTCTGAACAAAAACGCGTTCGTAAACGTTACAAATCAGACTAGTTAGCTGGACATCGGAATTACTTACGTTGGCGAGTTGGTCAAATCGACCGAAAAGTTCATTGAGCAGCCGCACAAGTTCCTGCGCGCTGCACTGGGACGCGAGCACCGTGAAGCCCACGATGTCCGCGAATAGGATGCTGCAACAAACAGATTGAACAAGTTTTCCATTAGCTGAAGCGACTGCGGATGCGTGTTTAGATGCATTTTTTATACCGAGATTGAATTTCTGATGCACTGCTGGATATATACTTAGTCTGGCCATAAATACTGTTACACTTAATTATAAAAAAATATTACATTTGAATTTCGAATCTGTCATTTTTATACGATTGTTCATTGTGTTTTCTCATTTTGGCGCCAATACATTGTAAAATATTTTGCGATATTAAAATGGTGTGGGGTGATAAAGAGAACCGAATCGCTGTGATAGCATTACACAAAGTAGGTATGGAGCCAAATGCAATTTTTAAAACTCTCCATACACTTGGTATTAGTAAAATGTTTGTGTACCGGGCTATTAATAGGTACAATGAGACCTCCTCTGTTTGTGACAGAAAAAGATCTGGCCGTCCACGTAGTGTTCGTACGAAAAAGGTGGTCAAAGCAGTAAGGGAAAGAATTCGAAGAAATCCTGTCCGAAAGCAAAAGATTTTATCTCGGGAAATGAAGATAGCACCTAGAACCATGTCGCGTATTTTAAAAGATGACTTAGGACTTGCAGCCTATAAGAGACGCACTGGCCATTTCTTAACTGATAATTTAAAGAAGAATAGGGTGGTAAAATCGAAACAACTACTGAAGCGGTACGCAAAGGGAGGTCACAGAAAAATTTTGTTTACGGATGAGAAAATTTTTACAATTGAGCAACATTTTAACAAACAAAATGACCGTATTTATGCTCAAAGCTCTAAGGAAGCTTCCCAATTAGTCGACAGAGTGCAACGTGGACATTATCCGACTTCAGTGATGGTTTGGTGGGGTGTTAGCTATGAAGGAGTGACTGAGCCATATTTTTGTGAAAAAGGTATCAAAACATCGGCACAAGTGTATCAAGATACCATTCTTGAGAAGGTAGTTAAGCCCCTTAACATCACCATGTTCAATAACCAAGTATGGTCCTTCCAGCAAGACTCGGCGCCGGGTCATAAAGCTCGGTCCACGCAGTCTTGGTTGGAATCGAACGTTTCGGACTTCATCAGAGCTGAAGACTGGCCGTCGTCTAGTCCCGATCTTAATCCGCTGGATTATGATTTGTGGTCAGTTTTAGAGAGTACAGCTTGCTCTAAACGCCATGATAATTTGGAGTCCCTAAAACAATCTATACGATTGGCGGTGAAGAATTTTCCCATGGAAAGAGTGCGTGCTTCTATTGATAACTGGCCTCATCGTTTAAAGGACTGTATTGCAGCCAATGGAGACCACTTCGAATAAGCTTTTTATATTTTTAATTGTTTTATATTTATGTATTAAACTGACACACTGTAAAAGTAATAAATGTTATTTGCAGTTAACAATTTTCTTTTTTCTTTATTACAATATTTATGGCAAGACTAGGTATACTGAACAATCGATTTAGAACGATTGCCTTGCCGTGCACTATTATTATTAACCCTTATGTTGTTTCACGTGAAGTATGTAAATGACTGATGACACTAAATTCGAATAAATAAAATATGAACGAAGCATAAACGTTAAAACAGTACTTTAATAACTTCCAAATGGTACTTGAATGAAGTTCTTTGTTCATCAGCGTATTAAGCAAATCCATCTCCGAAAATCTTCGTAAAACTTGGAAAACATTTTAACCTTAATATTTTAGTACTCTCATATTTCAACTTGGAAATGAAACTTATTTCGAAATGTTTAAATTCAAATACTAAAACCATTTTATTTAATCTTTGAAATGTTGTACATTATTAAGATAATTTTAATTCTAACTCTAAGGAAAAAGATTTTATTCTTGTAATCTAATATAAAAAAACGAGTGGACACTTCAATACTTCCATCCGGAAATGTAAATGGAGTTTTCATTCAAAAGACTTGGCATAGTTTAGTCTAAGACCAAACGTAAGGTTAAGGATAAACGTTCCCGATACAAGATACATTGTACACGGGCTGACCCTTTGCGGTTCACATATATAAATTGGAAAACACACACCAACACGATATCAAATGGCAAATGAACATGACCGCAACCGCAAGACGTTTCATCCTCTTCGAAACCTATAAGATTTTTCTGAGCCTAGTTGTTCGAAACGCGCCCACTAAGAAGAAACTACATGAAATTTCTCTATTCCTAATAACATTACTGGCATGTGGAAGATGATTTTTTTAAATAGAAGCTAAAGGTAAACGCATCCCCTCGCGCAAGGAAAACACGGATGGCAAGAAAATGTTTAACAGTTTTCACAACCAACTGCGTCTTACATCTGATCACCTAAGGAACCTCCCGCTTAGAGAATCCAGTTAGTATAACAATTTACTGGTACCTATTGTTGGCACAAGCTTGAGGATGTGTCATTTTCAGTTCAACACAACGTTCAAATACTACTAGTCATCATATATATCAATTAAGATTAATAAACATCGTGCTAAATATTCGTATTGAGGCCGTATACGTCGACCGGTTAGGTCAATTTAAACGCATGTCATAAACGCCAGTTAAGGAAGACAGGATGCTGGTTTTAATGCGAACGACTGATAAAATAGAACATACACAATATTGCAACTCTATGTTATGATTTAATGCTTTGACTAGTCGATTTGTAGTCGTTACTTGATTGAAGTATTAAACGATAAGTACGATTTTAAAATAAAATTTAAATGCTAGAATTTGTAATTAGTAATGGCACCGTTATCATCACAAAACATAATAATATGTATAAAGAACTGTATTCTATAGTTATCATGCTTTTTACCGACGACAAAGCTGGTAAACTCCCGCCATACAATGCATCTATTATATTATCATATATTCAAAAAACACCTTTATTACAATTTCCACGTCAATTACATACCTTCATTATAACGTTTAACATAAATGCCATAGTATCTGTGAATAATTAATTCTATAACGTAACTTTTCGCATACTTTAACGAAACTCGACAGGCGTTAAATATTTTCTCATAACAGTTAGATTAAACGATTAAACGTTCATAAACGGCTAAGCGCTGATTTATTAAATTGGATATCCAACACACACGGCTAATCGCATATTGTGTAATAGGCGTTTTCTATCGAACACCTGCCAATATGACGTAAACCATTTTTTACATAAAATATATCAAATTCTGATTATTCCAAACAGTTACTAATATATCAGACAATATCAAATTGCAAGACAGGTCCACGGAATGCAACATTAATGGCTCGATTGTGGTTATAAAATTTTGCAAAATGCTTGTCGGTGTGTTATGATGGAGAACATAGGTTACTAGCTTTTGCTCGTGGCTTCTCCCGCGGGTAGGAGTTTTCCGGAGTAATTTCTTTTGCCGACTTGCTTCATATGTATATTATGACCAAATTACACAAAACCATTATAAATTGTAGCCTATGTGTCATTCTTATGTATAACCAATATAACTGTAAAGTTTCATCCAAATCCGCTCAATAGCTTTTCCATGAAAGAGGAACAAACATACATCCACACATCCATCCTCACAAACATTCGCATTTATAATATTAGTAGGATTTGCAATGTACAACTGCGGATCAATGATCTTTAATGATCCTTGAATGATCATATCATTTGAATATGTACAAATATTTCCTTGACGTTGTTAAAATTCAGACGAAAGGATTATGATTTACGGTCACCTTCCCATTAGAGTTTTAGATGACCATAAACTAAGAAACACCATAAACACAGCATTTATGCTTCTGTCGATTAGTGTCGAATAAGGTTATACGCAGTATAAAGTTTTATAATAGCTATTAAGGCGGAAGAGGCGCTAATGGCACAACGAGTTGATCGCCCACAAGTCACTGATTTCGGGAAGTCATTATTATACATTTTGTGTACAATATAGCTTTCATCGATTAAAAGTATTGCTTCCAAAAATAGTAATTCCACTTTCGTTTATTTTAAAAGATCGATAAGTATGTTCCGTCAAGCGCCGCGCCGAGAGATAATTCTCATAAACCAAGTAGGGAAGTATACATATAATCCATTCACGGATAGGTGTACTTATATACTTTAGCCATAATCCTGATTAAAAACAAACCTTGTATCACGGGTTAAACGCAAATATTGCATTAACCTAAATTTAGTACAAACACGGCGGAGTAACGCGACAAAGTGAAAAAATTGTGCGTTAGATGTATCATATTACAATGTATGATTAATTAATTAAATTAATGTTAAAATGTAATAACACCCACACAACTTTCCTTTTGAACAAAAAAATTTAATAAGTTGGCAATGTAGGGTAAAATCATAAAATAACCCTACTTTAAGCTTTATATTATTTTCAGAAGAGACCGCTGTATAAAAAGCCGATCGCCGCCTTCAAAGAAACAATTGTTTAACAAAAAAAGGCAAAGGAAGACAATGGTCATTACTAAGGGCGCTAATGACAGCAATGCAAAATAAAAGTGAAACCGTATTGCAAACTTCAATAGAACAACGAAGAAAAGAGGTTTTAACCCTGAGCATATTTAAATTTGGAATATAATTTAAAATGAATGTTTACGAAAACTTCATGAAGGTATATATTACCAACGGTGTTATCGCAGTGAAGGTAACGAATGTACCAGACAGACAAATCCATCAGCCGAATATCCGTTTAGCCTAAAAGGATTAAGCGCAGTAATAGACTTCCTGTCTACGTGACATCACACCTTTTGGCGCGTTGCACAACCGTATAGAAACGTGTCTGGTGAATCAATAATACGCTTATATTATAACAGTTCTCTAATGCTAATCTAATTATTGAATACGGTCAATGCAACATGTAAAAGTACGTTAACCTCCTTAACAATAAACTATGTTAGTGTTTTAACTAATCATTGCTTTATCACTTTTTTCTTACATCTAATTAAAATTTTATAGTTACAGATTGAATTTATCACTGCTAAAATGATATGCAAGGTCTCATAGCACTAGCCTTGAGTTAAGTGATTAACTTTACTAATATTAATAATATAGTGCTTAGTAAGGTATCTAAATATACTTTTTCGAACATTTATTTCATATCATTATTTTTTTCCCCATTAAATTTATATCTATGTGTGTTCCAATATTAGTTTCATATAAAGGCTTACACAAATTATAATCCAATTATTCGTTTACAATATCATAGTAAATGCCGTGCTTATATACTCAGCATTCGATTAGTCATCATACTAATTAATTACAGCATGATTTCATTAGAGTTTTAGTGTAGCTATAAACATGTGTGCTGTTACTAGCGTGTTGTTCCAGTTCAGCAAAGTTCGATATCGACAATCTTCACTAATCCTAATCGAACAAGACATTGGAAGCACCAGACATTCTCGAAATAAGAGAGACAATATCTTTCTGATATACACTTCGTGCCACAATAAATTCCGTTACATATAGTAAATTTTTACTGAAGAATGTACGAGAGCAAATAAATGCAAACTTTTCGGGAAATAGAGAAAATGTTTTAGGATTTACACGCATGTCTGCTGAAATAAATCTTTGTCATAATTACGAAGAAAAGTGTCACGCAACCGAATAAATACTTAGTGATAATATTGATGGGATCTTGCAGTACCGGCGGGACAGTTCAACAATATATCATACTGAGCACTTTTGCAGGTGTTACAACTGGCTAGAAACAAAAATGACAGTTTACCGTCCAGCTGGCCCTCCGTGTAGTTGTCTTTGATATATAAATTGACGAAGAACTTGTTTTTGCGAAATCATTCATCTTTCTATTGTTCATTTTTTTATGAATATCTTTGAGGCCTCCAGAGTTTCTCTACGCGCAAAAATATATTTCAAAATCACACTTAATCCAGGCACTACACAACACTGCTTTTATAAATGTATAATAATGTTCCCAAGATTTTTTATTCCTGACTATAGACCTCGATGAATATTAAAATATTGAAGGATTTGCAGCTAAATCAAATTCCCGTTCGTTTTTAACATTTTTTCATAAAGCCTAGTGAAACGCCCGTGACAACTGATTGAATTTTAATGAAGGTAAATATTTTCGTAGTTTCAAGTGCGGCGCTGAATACACAAAAGCTCAAAAACTAATTTGCAATGAATGAACAATCACGTCAAATATTTAAAGTGCATGGTGTTTGTTGAAACTGGTATGTTGTCTCTAAATATTTTTACATTGGCGCAGACTAATGTAATCGATGCATCCATTCACGCAGCCGTATCAATATATTTTTTGCAGAATGACTAATACATTAGTTCCTATTTGTATAACACATACGAGTAGGTACAAAATAGAACATTCATATATTTAAGTTTATTTTAGCAGCTTTACAATTGTTAAAGCGGGAATGTTCTCGAAATAACTAGTATCAGAATCCCACTGGATTATTGGAATATTATCAAAGGGGAAGATAAGGTCTTCTTACAAAATAATTTCATCATTGAATCATCATCATCATCGCCCTTATAATATTAGAATATATCATGTGAGTTAATTTGGCAATAATTGATTCAATTTATGTAAGTTAGCTTTGTTGATATTCGAAATTCGATAGCATAACTAAAATATTATTAGCAATGCGAAAAATCTAAACGACACGCTCCTCCAAAACACAGAGAGACCATTCGTTATCAACATGTTATTCGAAAAGACGTCACGCCAGCCAAGTTTTCTCGCAACTTGTGCGTTAACAACTAATCTTAGAACTTCTTCTTAGAGTCGTATTAGCAATACGTGTTAAAGCATTGACATTTCCACAAACAAATCTAAGGCGATATTACCAGATAACGTCTATTATACCAGAAGATTAATGAACTTCAAAGTGATTAGTATTCAACAATATATACATTACGAATTACAAGAGGCCTTACCGTTAGTGATATCTGATTCATATAGTAAACCCTTTCACAGGGACGACCGTGAAGGCATCTTATTACATTCGAATATAACCCGAACAGGTGATGGATTACAGCACTCGACATAATTCGATAAACAAAAGGCGAGTGTCGCGTGTATAGGTTGGACAAAGTTAATAAACCCTGACAGGCTTCGCCTTTGTAAAACGATACGTGTTATTATTAACCAGTGACTTTAAATATTCCATCAAACTTTCATTACAACCACAACATATAAATCAAAAACATTTTGTTTAGTGAAACAAAAGAATCTGTATGTGATTTTGTGACCATTAATATCTGTTTTAGACATTTGAGGTACACCATTCATGTACCCATTCACTTTAACCAGAACAAATTCTTGTAATGTTTTGTATGAATATGATATGGACTTGTATGGAATCGTAATATGACTTTTAATTAGAGAACATTATATCTGCTGGAAATGATTACCTTTGATTCTCACGGAATCCTTTTCAAGTTGAATGTATCAATCTAATATTTGTGTAGAAGAACTGTATAGCTTGTCTAAGTGACTGCAAGTGAACTTAAAAAACTATTTAGGACACCACAGCGCAAGACGTGCCTTGATCAAATACCAGCGGCTTAAAATATTAGAACTAAATATTCAGTACTTTAGACTCAAAGTGACGTAATATCTTGACCAAGAGTTATAAAAGTTTTTTGTGAGATAACCAAGTTGAATAGGCTAAAATAGATAAAGATTTCTGGAAGGCCAGACACACGTATTCAGCTCCCTTCCCTTGTGCCGAGTCTATGTCCTTGACTTATAAAAATAAGTAAATAATACGGAGAAAAGTCGTCACAAATTACTAATACTCTGGTAGTAAATATGGAGGTTAGGTATCAAATACACTGAATATTTTATACGTTAAAGGTCTTATGCCAGACTGCTATTGTATATTTGGTTGACGTAAAATCACAATATAGAGTTCGTTTGTTATGTGTCAATGTTTTTGTAAACATCTCCATTAATTCACTTTGATTCTACTAAGGAGATTCACCGAAATTCAAAGACTTATAACTTGTTGATTTTTTACCGGATTTTAATAATTCCTTATGTAAATATTTGATAATAGTAAAGAACAAAAATTAGTCCTGTACCCTATTATGCCGGCCAGTTGGAGCCGGATACACAGACTGATCCCGGACCGCAACACACTTACGTGGGCCACTTTGGCGGTTTTAATACCTTGAGTACGGTGGTCGCTATCGAGGCGGATATAAAATATACCCTACATCCGACACATACATGGATCTATTTTTTTTCTTATTATAAATCATTCGTTTGTTTCAAATTGCTTCAGTTTTATTATATATTTTAAAGTATGTCTTGTCTCGAATTTGTTTATGGACATCATTAAAAATGTAGGGCTTATAAAGCTTAACAGTACGTAAGGATTATGTATTTGGAAGCCATATGGGTTAAAATATTTTGCATTGTACAGGATTAATCCTATTTCTACCTTGGCGCTGTGGACTATGAATAAAACGTCAATCCCGCTCTAGTTTGTCAGTGTATGGATTATATCAAGATAGTAGACGGCCTAGTTAGAAAAAAAGCGTTCAGAGCCAAGATGCTAGGATATATTATTCCTATAGATTTTCTGTTTTCTATTAGCGTTAGACGGCCTAGTTAGAAAAAAGCGTTCAAAGTCCGTAGCCAAGATGCTAGGATATATCATTCCTATAGATTTTCTGTTTGCTATTGGTTAAAAGGCTCTATGGCTACGGCCTCATGGCATAGGCTCATTTTCTACTTTACTAGTAAAATCGTTGATGAATACGCGTACTCCCAAAATCCGTCGAAATAAAGCCCGAATCCGTGTACATAAAGCGATTATGTCAGTCCAATTTCCTAAAAATAGGAACGGAAGGAGTCTAAAAATCAACCAAGCAAATAGTAAAGTAAAGCAAAAAAGCGCCCGAAGTTCGTTTAGTTCTTTACAAAGTTAGGAACTATACTCTTAACAAAAAAGGCAAAAAGTGGGGTATTACTTTTCTCTATTTTTATCCAATATTTGCACGTTCGGCACAAGTTTTTGTGTATCGATTTTTGATCGGACATTGATTTTTTTGTGCTTCTATCTGGTATGCAGCGTTCTAGGTAGTTATAGATATTTGACAAACATTTAACATTATTGTCAACCTCAATAACCTTTTGTAACTTGTAAATACTGTCTGGCGTCCGATTAGTCTTGGTCTAAGCTTCTTATTTCTTCATAATAAGTCCAGTTTTTCAATCAGAACATACTTTTAAAGCTGCATCATCATAAATAGCATTAATTTATTTTACAAAGAAATATAAATTTGTCTTGAGAAAAGAAATAATGTAATTCGCAAGTAAATGCAATTTTCCAGTTGCGAAATATTAAAATGAAATGAAATATCAAATTCAAGTAGTTATGAATTCAAACTCCAACATTCCTAGCAGTTTTGTTCTAAATATTAGCAATCTGTTTCCTGTTGCTGGCACTAAATCCTGTTTCTTCAAATATTTACATGCGTTGTAACAACGATAAGTTTCCACGTTTTACGTGTACAAGATGTACGTACTTTAAAGCAGATAAGTGATTAAGATTATAATCAAAATAACAACTTGTGAAGTTCTATGTTCCGTAGCAAGGTGTACGCCTTAAATTGAATAACTTTGGAACTAAGTTAGACAAATTGAAACCGAGGTGCAAAACCTTTTGGATGAAACAACTTTACTTGATGATATTGCTTAGTCAGAGGAAGTACGACCTTATGTTTCGGTGAAAGTAGCGAAAACATCGTCCACTCACAAATACGACCTGAAAGAGTGCAAACAAAAGATCAATGCTGAGCTGGCAACCGCCGCCATCTAATGAACAGAACAGACGTCCCTGACAGGCCGGCGTATGAGAAAAAAGCTGAAAGGCGAAATTAGATTTGTCTGACACTTGTAACATTTATTAAAAATATTGGATTTTCTGACAATATGAATAAACAAATACGTCGAATTATACTGACATAAATCGTATCGAGTATTTCAAGCAATATAGACAACTATAAAACTAATTATGTGAATAGAAAAAAGGACTGTGTGAGATTAACGAAGGGCATAAATAGCAAAGTGGATGATTCGCCTTTATGGAAATAAAGACTGAACAAACACACAATGTAATGAGCAAGAACAAACAGCCAGCGGCTAAATGAACGCAATGATTCATCCGGCGCCGGTGCCGGTGCGCGGCTCGGCTAGCGGTGAATCGCACTGGTTCGACTTCGAGTACCATCCGGCACCGCACGCCGCACACAACGCGAACACTTCAAAGTAATATTAAAATTATAATGAATGTTACGCTCCACAACCAACACAATGAGCCACTCGCCTTAACTTTCTACTTTAAAATGAAAATACTACATGATAAATACGCTAGGTATTCTCATGACCATTCGTATGCGTGTCATGATTGACTCACAACCAACTACTATACAAATAAAAATTTAAATATTGAACAATAAACAAGATAAAGACTTCTTTTTTATACGTCCTAGAAAACATTAGATTTGTTTTAAATGTCCTCACGGTGACTTCAACGACTCCACTAAAATATTAACTTACCAGCAATTTATTATCTTGTATGATGCACAAAAAACTTCAATCAGTAAATTTTTTACAAAAGGTGGTTAATGACCTGAGACCTCACTTCATCGTGTATTGGGCACATCAATAAGTTGGCAATTAGACATCGTAATTACTCGTCGTTACAGAAACTTTCTTGGCACACGTTCACATTTAATTTGCTGCCAAAGAGTTTCTATAGATTTTTCATTCATCGAAGAATAGAAAAGTAACACCGAACGTATATATCGAACACATGGATCCAATGACCAACTCGAAGCGTACACACCGTTATAAATATTTAATTGTATGAAACAAATCTTAACAAATTAATAGAAATACATCTGAGGAGTAAGAAGGAGAAAAAAAATTGTCAAGCCACAAAACCACGTTCGTAAGCCATTCAGTTTCTTTTATTAAGGAACAAACAGCGTTAAAAATACATTGTAACTATATTGAAAATTTTCATTCAACGTTTCCTGTGAATGCGCTGCGATCGTCACGTTTGAATGCAAATTCACAATAATTTATTATACACCCACGGTTTTGGTAGAAACGTGTGGTTTCTCAATGCATAACTCTCTTTTTCTATATTAAATACATGCTGTTATGCATGAGTTTTATCGAGATAACAAAATAATAATATAATATTGACTTCCGTACCTTACTCCATGAAACATCGTGCCTTGATGTATTTAAGAAAAACCTAATTGGTTTGAACCAGAACTAATTCCATCTAAACTAAGAAAAAACTAAGCGCCCTCTTCCTTCGCGAAGCGGGAGACAATTTAACTAAGTTAGAAGTAATTAACTTTAGATTTAAAACATTGATTGAAGATTCTAGTAAAATAAGATGTTGCTTCTGTTGTAAACAAGGGTAGTTTTCCTTATCATTATTCATTAACATTATATTATTCATGCTATAAATAATCCGTTTTTTAATTTTCTCACCCCAAATCATTTCAAAATCCAAAATATGTATAACACAAGTTAATCTATACTATTACGAGTATATAAAGCTGAAGAGTTTCTTTGTTTGAACGCGCTAATCTCAGGAGTTACTGATTCGAATTGAAAAATTGTTTTAGTGTTGGATAACCTCGCAATATCGAGTAAGACTATAGGCTATATAACATCACGCTATGGCCAACAAAAGGGAAGCATCAATAAAAATATTACAAACACGAGGAAAATTCATTCGTTTTGAGAACTTCGGATGGTTGCGCTTCTTTAACGGTTAATATTATGCAACAAACATGTACGACGGAATTGTTTATTATAAAAATCTCTAAAAAATATATTATAAAACATAGTTTAAAACTCTGGGAAAGACATACGCTACTTTCTATCCTGCGAAAATATATAGCGGGACTTTTATTCCGCAGGCGGAACCGCGAGCGAAAGCGCCTCTGATAAATATATGAAATGGTCAGGTCGAAATTACTTTACTAAGAAAATGGGTTTGAATTTGTACCAATGTTCTACTAATAAGATGACAAGGATCCTGCAATTCACCGTTTCTTAATCTCGACACGTCACGATTAGCGAAAAACGAGATCTATACTGGCCGACAGGATTTTCTTTACTTATATAGTACTAGCGTTTGCTTGGAACTTTTCCGAGTGACTCATTTCTCGGAATAAACGCATTAATATGCACTTTTCTACGATATAAACGGCCAGTCACAAAAGTTTACCATATTTACTCAAGTAGTTTACTACGTAATAGAGATGCAATAAACAAAGGGCCGATCACGTAAGACATTGAAATAACAATTCAATAAGGTAATTTTCTTAATTATAATTATATCCGTATAAGTTGCAACAGATTGGCGCCGACACGAAAGTCCGATACGCGTCGCACGACAGTGAGTAATCGTAAAGATTTTTTCAAAGTGTACCAACTCCAAGTAATAGTCGTAAACAAAGGGCGAGTACCCTGCGCCAAGCAAATCCATCCATACCGGTGCAGGGATATTATTCTATTTATAAGCGATAATTGGACGTTTATCGTTCAACCCAAAGTCGGCCGACGAGGTTCAACGATCTTCTGCAAATATTTTTACCTAATCCGTGAACCGCCCGACGTGAAAATATTGAAAAGTAATAGCCGTGAATGAGTAGCCGTGACAAATTTGACCTTTTCGACTATAGCCTTGAGATTATTACGCTCAAACGTCATTACAGAGTATTATATGATTATGATGGACTGTTTTAGGGTGATATGCGTACCACAGTTTTATGGGATGCTTTATAAGTTACTGTTTTAGGTGGTAATACAACTTTAATACTTTAAAAACAAGAATATTTCTTGTTTAATGGTCTACTTATTTTTATCTTTTTTATTATAATAAAGCTTTTTTTCTAAATGATACGTAACCTTGCAAGTTCAGTAAACAAATGACTTAGAAATAACACCCTTAATATTCATTCCTTAATGACAGCAATAACTGTCAAACATATACGTAAAGATGACACTCAAGTATTCGAACGTATAAGTGTAAATACTCGGTATAATTAGTACGAGATAATGCGTCAATCTTAACGAGTAGTCTATTTAGTTTGGCGTCCGTTACTGATAAGGTACACTATTGCTTGGACAAGTTACCACAACTTGGGAAATAAACATAAGCTTTATGCTACCCCGGAGAGTCATCAAAAAAAGATTACGCCGCGACGAATTGTTCCGGGAATTTCCTTGTGTTTACGTTATTAAATCTATTTTCGAATACATGTATAATAATTGTTTTTGGGCAGTGTTTTTGTTTTCATCCACGTCTTATTTACCGATTTCAAAAAAAGGTTATCAAGTTGACGTGTATTATTAGTTTTTTTTTTAATGTTTGTTACATATTAGACAAGAAAAGTCAATATCAATAAACGCAATTTATCACGAAGGTTCACAAGTATAGTTTATCATTTAGTTTTGAGATAGTACAGTCAAAACTATAGTATCAGCCTCTAAACTACATTCATAAATGGTACCATTGTTACAAGAAATTGTATGTTATACCTTATAATTTGAACTGATTTATGTGCTTAACATTATCATTGTTCATGAACTTTCTAATACAATCTTGGAAAGCCATTTCCAAAACCTCTACATAGATTAACACAACACGTGCCTTATACCTTTCAATACTTGCCTTGTACCTTTTAAAACTTTTTCAACACGTCCAATTTAACAAACAAGAATTAAACCGCATTTTATTTGAAGAGGGTAAGTGAAATTATCACAAAAGCTACATTAAGTACATATCGACCCTCGTCAGGAAAATAACGTTCCAAATGAATATAAAGTATTTAAACCAAACCACAGGTACCGCTGTAATTTGTTGGCAAATTTTGTTTCCAACACTAGTAAATTTGATGCGCTACTGCCGGTTAGCAATGGGAATACAGTTCTGACTAATTATGTGAACTATTCATCTCGTTAGTGACTTCACTCCGGTACAACTTGGTATTCAGCATTTCATATTACCAGTCTCAACAACGCTTCAGACTGAATTCCAAAGGTGAGTGTTTACAACGTTATGTTTAAGAATTGTAAGTAGCACGTACGAGATTGTAATGGAGAATTGAATGACAAAACATTATAAATATTAAGTACAGACTGTCGTAGTAAATTGTATGCACACACATATATTTTCAAATAATAATTTATTCGTTATTTTGATATACCTTTTATCCTGAAAAGCTTATATTTATTTATTTACTATGAATTTAATGAAAGTTCACAGTACTTGGCCATAACACATATAACAATATAATCTAACTGTAAATTTAACAATATTAAGACAACAATGAGTCGATTGATTCACTTAGACAACTCGCCGAACTTTGCGTCCCATAATAATGAAAGCAGGCTTGAACTTCATCCTCATCTTGGGCGTGAATTTCAAATCTGAACAACTTACCTGTGAACTTACGAATCTATAATCCTAGCAATATTATAAATGCGAAAGTTTTGAGGATGGATGTATGTTTGTTCCTCTTTCACGAAAAAACTACTGAACGGATTTGGATGAAACTTTACAGTAATATTGGTTATACATCAGAACAACACATAGGTTACAATTTATAAAGATTTTGTCATAATATAACGATACATATCAAGTAAGTCAGAAAAAGATGTACCCCGGAAAACTGCATTGCGCGGGCGAAGCCGCGAGCAAAAGCTAGACTTATTATAATTTGTAACAAAAAGTTGCCTGAATCGAATTCGAACTTCATATCGCCTATACATTTTTTTGTATTCTTACCACTTTTTATTCTTTACAACAAAAATTATATGGGTTTTACTTTAATTCACACAAAGTAAAAATGTTTCAATTAAACTTAACGTATATAGGAGATTTAAACTTTTGATAAGTTCAGTTATTTTCGTGTCTGACTGTACATACGCTGCCACAAAGCCAATTAATTCATAGCCAATTAGGTTATTTTATTTATCTAATATAATACAATTAAACTTTTATCACGTAACTTAATTATTATATAATGTGCAATAAACAATTGAAACACTTCTTTCCAATGTAATAAATAATAATAAACTAGACAAAACACGTATAATTATAAGAAAATTGATTGTATTATTTCATATATGTTTACATTCACAAATGGCACTGACGAAAGTCACATTAATTGTTCAATATTCGTGAGCGAAATATCTTAATTAACGTCAACGCTTTTGGCCACCAGATGTTACAACATAAATCCACTCACATCAAAACCCCATCTATTGTAGACCATATCTCGCACTATTGTATTCAAGTTTCCATTATATTCCAAATTTAGACACGCTAGATAAATAGTGTACCGGTCCCAACAGGAACCCTATATCATACGTATACTCATTTTCACCAGTTTGTCAGCGACGTAACTTTTGTCCATAACGTGAAGTTACGAAGTTTTACAGAACTAATTGGTACACTACACGCCAAAACTTGACCCACGGACCGGTTTTGTTACACCAGGCGGGGATAATGTAACGTATTGAATCATTTCATAATTACACCTACAATGTTACTTGTAAAGGGCATTGAAATCGTGCGAAACTATTAACTATTATTTGGAGATACGCCAGCGTGGAGTGTTTTGGCAGACCGATACTGCCATCATTGTGACATGTACAAATATGTTTCTATTTAGCGTTACGCCAAGATCAAGGATTATCTGCATTAAATATTTAGCCAAAAAGTAAATGCATCGCCGACAGTTGCATGTTTATGCATAGGCGACTTGCTGATGTCAAATACTACATTTATTGTAATTATTGTATAAATAAAAATAATTAGTTACTGTCTAGTATTTATGACTTGATATAAAAAGGAATTTGTGGTATTAAAATATAGATTTCGTGATTGTCCAGTGTCCTCTAAACGAATTACAAAATCTGGTATATTGACTTATTGCTGTAAGTATTACTTCAAGACCAAGTCATTGCAACAGAAAAAGAAATTGTAACAGTAAATCAAAGCAAACTGATAATTATTTTATATAATGCACCAGTTTGCCTTAAAATTTAAATGGTCGTAAGTCAAAAGTCAATGTTTCCATTTTGCCAAAATACAACTATATTTCGTGAGGCAATTATGATCTTAATAATCATTTTTATATGGCACACTTTCAATATAAAATTTATGATGTTTACAATTAATTGAAAATCATAATTAACGTCAACAGCGCGAAACCAGTTACACGATTAAATTTCTTTTAAATTTATATAAATCAAATAAGACGTTCTAGGTAATCAACTATTAATGTAGAACCTATTTAATTATTTAAGACAAAATTTCTCGAAGGAACACCTCATGTCCTTGGAAACAGCTTATCTCGGATGCTATTCTGAGAGCTATCGATCAGGAGTTGTGCTGGTCCGTGAGGGCGAGATAGTATCTAATCCGTACGCAAACAATTCAACACTTACCTAACTTGTTCGTGTTTCTGGATGTAGATTTTGTGAAACTGTCCCTCGACGGGCGAAATGATGTCGTTCTTCATTTCCATAGCGACATGTTGCGGCAGCACCGAGAGTAGTAACCGCTCCTACACAAATTATTAGATCAATAGCTTTGTAAGCGATGAGATTATCAACGTTACAAACATGTATTTTTTGTGAATTTTTATTAACTGATGCCTAAGCGTAGTAATTAGTAACGGCAAGGTCAAGTTATCACGAGAGGTAATAAACGTAGTTTCAAAGTCGGAAGTCAGAACTAATAATTAAGAAGATTAATATTAAATCACACATTTACTGACGCCTTTTATCCGCGAATGGGGTAGGCAGAGGCACTCCATTTCCGCCATGTGTATTCCCTTGATGTAATAGGTAAGCCTTTCGGAACAAATTCCAAACTCCGAGCTACTGAATATACAAAACACAATACCACTTTGCCTGCCCCGGGGATCGAATCCGAGACTTTCACACTGCAATCGTACCGTAATACAAATACACCATCGAGACAGTTACTAAACAAATTCTATATTTACAATTCTACGCCTTAATTATGGTGCGTAATATTTAATTATTTTAATAATTGCTTGCTATTTTAAATTCCGTTCTAATGATCACAATATGAATGAAGACTTAAACTGTCAGGTACTCTTAACTTATAATTATAATGGCGTAGATGCGAAGGCTATGTTTAGTACTTATAAAATCCTTGATGGACTCAATGAAATGTAATTACAGTTAAAAGTGAAGTGCGGTGAAAATAAAAATGACAGCAGACAAGTTTAAATTACTGACATTCACAACACGAGAATAAAGACAGCTCGGTGTGCTCTCGCTCCAGATTTTTAATGTGATGATTGATTTAAAGACTTTCAGTTTATCGCTTTTTTAATTTAGATAAGAGGGGCTTGTCTGGTGCCAAAAATTACGGCAACAATCGGGACTTAAGGCAAACGAGCTCTTCAAGGCGTGGTCGACCTCGAAATTGCTTTATCCATAAAAGCGAAAACCTTATTTCTTGGATGCGAGTTGGGATCAGCCTAGTGGTTGTTCTCTATTAAGTAGAAAAGCTTCGAATAAATTATTTCGACATAACCAAGATAAAATTGTTATTATAATTGATTACTACGATTTTGTCGCCAGTAGTCACATGTTTTAATTTGCTTCGGGACAGTAAATGTCAGACATAATTCAGAAATAATTTTATAAATAACTTTGTTTATTGCGTTGTAAAGCATGCACATAAAACTTCATAGACCAATCAAAATAGAAAATAACTATAATATTAGGTTATAGTAAATAAAAAAGTCCTAACATTTACACAACACATCGTCTCGAGTCCTGAACATTTATTAAGATGATTTTAAGGACTTTTTGGTGATCTGTATCGGAAACGAAGAAAAACTGTGGCTTTAAAACATTAATACCAAATAAATAGCGGGTAGCATAAATATTTGTCTCTGTATGGGAATCAATTTCGCGGCCCCACATTGCATAACCGGCTCACAACCCGCTACGGCACGGGGAACATTATTTGGTACATTTTAAAAAAGGTAAGTATCTGAATAATATTTTATTTAAAGTATGGTAAAACTACCCGACATAATTTAAGGATTTAAATGAAAATCCAATTGTTATTGAATACAGCAAATACAAAATACATAAAATCTTAAATGATTGCTGTTTCGTTCCAAACGTTCGCATTAAACGTAATGTGTTCGCTGCTGACCTACAATAAGTAGCGTGAATGCTAATGGCGTATTGTTCCAAAACTTTGTTTTGAATATATTGTACCCTACTAATCCCAATAAAACTGAAACTATATCAGCCAACCTAATTTACATTATTTTTATACATTCGACATGTTATACCGCTGGTACAAATCGGCATCAATTGATGACAATACAAATAAAAACATACTCTCGCGAAAATTCCTACCCACATAAAATTAATATTAGAATTACTGTTTCATTTAAACCCGGCCACACCAACGTCTCTTTACGGGGCTTATATATCTAACTACCGTACACACTACTACATGTAATAAGTCAAACTCAAATCCACTCGACACACATACGATGTCTGTTATTGTTTGTGATGAAGAGAACGTAACAAAGTTTATCGCGGCATCCTTCCCGCAAAGGAGGGCCAGAGACATTGAATATGTACACCGAAGCTTCCATTCAGGACGTGTATTCAAACTCTTCACATTCTGCTATAATTTATTTTGCGCCCACATGGCACAGACAGCGAGCCTATCGGCGTATTTATTTTAATGACGTACGTTTTCCCAACGTGTTTTTTTCTTTGATGTCGGAACATATTATGTAAATAATGTCAAAGCTGGCACCGGTCGTTGGATTATTGGGAATAACAGATTTCAAAAGCATACGAGATCTTTTACTATTAAAATAAATAACTACACAATTGATATTTGAATTTAATGTGAAAACCTCAGGGTTTAAAATAATCAATGCATAGCATTTAAGTGGGAAACATTATTTTTCAGAAGCGAAGGTAAGTTTTAAAAAAATATGCAAATGAAATGAAAGACGAATACTTTGTTTAATTTCATAGTAAAGAAACAAGAAACATTCAATTAATAGAAAATACTAGAAACATAAAACGTGTCTGAAGAAAAACAGATATGTATTTACGAAACTGTATAATTGAATTCATTTCCTGATGTAGCCGTGCAAACACCACGTTCGATTAATTCCGCTTATTAATACGCAGATGTGTAGCATTTTGGGTAGTTCTAACGCAGCATCCGTGTTTGTTCGTATTTCAGCTAATCGTATTTCATGTCACACAATAACAGATTGATACGTGGCATAATTAACGAGAACAGCTGCAAATAGTGATGCCAGTAAATACATACTCACCAGCTTTTCGTTTTCGTCCTCCATGTCGAGTCGCGCCGCGATGCAATTCCTGGTGTCGAGGAAGGCGCGCCTCTGCGCCGTCTCCATCAGCGAATGCATCAGAGCTCCCACCACGTTCACACACAGAAACACCACAACGTTGCCCATCATCTGTCGACAATATGCAATTTATTGTATATTCAACATGAACAGTTTATTTGTAATTTCTTTCTTCACAGCGATCTGTTCTGACGTAAACAACACACAGTGCAGATATCCACTCTTATAAATAGGACATCGATGCCATAATTTTCCATGCTATCAAAAACTCTTCTATTTTAATTTACCTTTCTGATATCATAATATTTTAATGGTACGTGGGCAGCTACGATCGTAATAAAAAATCAAAGTTATAGTAACAAATGTACATGACATAAAACGACGCTGCATACATTAAACTGTAATAGATCGGTGTTAAATGGAGAGCGATCAATCAATGTTCTGTAGAAACAAGCCGTCAAATAAAATGACACGTTGGTATGTAGTGTTCATAATAAAAGTTAGAGAAAGCTAAACACGTCAGCCACCTGACTAAGATCTTTGTTGAAGTGCTGTATATTTTGCAAAGCTTTTCTCTCAATCAGGGCTTTGCGATTATAACAGCATGTAAACGATTTATTTACCTTGTCGTAGTTGCAATCATAGAGGTTTATTACGTTTACATAAGTTGATACTGCGTTGAAAGTTTAATATTACACACTTCGTTGTAGTCGTGTTTAACATTCATAAAGTTGCGGATAAACGTGCCTTTCCTACGTAATTTTCTTTATACTAAACCATTACACCTACGCGCAATGCAAGCCTGGCAATAAATATGACTTAAAGATGAAAGGAAAACTCTTGCAACATGTGAATGTTTACCAGATAAAATCACCATCATGGCTGTCTGATAACATTACAGCAAAAAAGCAATTGTATATTATTTTGATTATGTTTATTTTATACCAGGATAAAATAACTATTACGCCTAAGTTCTTGAAAGCTGAGTAAGTACACTGAAACCATAATATTTCAACGAAGAGCAAATATTTTGGGAATCAAATATACTTGTAGTTCGTACAGAATCTTCAGACTTGGAAATCGATTGTATGACTTGAATTCTAAAATTGTAATTTCCTTTAACACAGGCAAATATATTTTTACAAATAAGGGCGACTATCTGCAACCCCCTTTTTAAATAAGTCAGTTTTTATGGAAACAAAAACGTCAACCAACATCTAAAAATATTTTTAAATTTGTATTAATCTACTTTAATTGCCGGTTGTAAGCACACAAACTAAATGGTAGCTCCGAGCACAGCCGAAACGGGTATTCAATTAAATGCTTTTAAATACTCGCACGTTTCAAGTGGAACGAGAGAGGTAAGGCAGGGCAATGCTCAATGAATGTTTACAATACGCACCGTACAGATATCACAAAACGCATGAAATGAACACGAGCCACTTCTAGGCACTCATTACTTTAATTAAACAGGTGCGTGTTTTAACGCAATTACGGGAATTTCATCGGAGCGGATGTGTCACTATTATGAATATGTTATCTAATGATCTATTATGTGTGGACAAATTCGTCGAGGGCGTTGATGCAATCGTAGCGAGGAGCCCCAGCAAGGTAAGCCCTGATGGAACAGTAGATTAATAGGGCAGTCTCAGGGTCAGTCGAGCGTACAAGGCCGAAGTCTTTGAGATGGATAGTGGGTAGGTAGGTAGGTGGACCTCGATGCTGTCGTAAACGAGGGTGATCGTCGATGTGTAGGGGCTTACGGGTCATTTTACAATATCGAATTGTTTAATATATCGTGGTGTGATGCTAGAACGGCTCCAGTATCTGGGTGTCTGTATGGGATGTTTAATACCCTGGAGTTCCCTGGAGCTGAACGGCTTGCTTTGAAAAAAATCATTCAAGCATTTTTGTGTATAATTACTGATTTATACTAGTTATTAAGCATCTCCGCACCTTTTTATTTCTCTCAATATTGTTATGTAATGTTGTTCGTTTTAATTTAGTTTTACGATCCAGCGCCTCCCTGACGTAATTTATCGCCAATCACGTGTTTCGCTGAATTGGGAATTCTATACATGTATACCATGACGTAGTCTATATTACGTAGTGTAGAGGGGATACAATACCCTTTCCCGAGACACGTACCTATGAAGATATTATATTAGCCCGTAAAACAAGCGCATAAAGTCGTCTATTCCCCCAAGAATAAATAACGAGTCACTTACATTGTACCAACAATATTTCAGTCGCATACTGAGTAAATTTACGGACCAAGCATTTTTGTCTTGGCTATTCGTAATTAAGTGACTTGCAATCACCATACAACTCAAAGGCCGAAAGAATATGACGTCAATTCATTAATTTCATGGGAAAAAGAGCAATCGACATTAGTGAAGCGCATAAACGATGGTGACACATCTATTATAATAATTTTATTTGAGCCAGTGATCCGTGTGCGGTGCTCGCGGGCGCTCATTTAATTTATTTATAGCGTTTATACGGCAGGCACCGAACCGTGCAGCGCTATGCAAATAGAACCTGTCGCCGCCCGCGTCGCCTGCGAACCCCCGCATCTTTTACTAATCGTCTAATTACACGGTGACACATTGTACACCACACCACACACCTAGCAATATTTACATTGCGTATAATGCATGGAAGTGGCTATAAAATAGACTATAGGTTATAATTTCAGTCCAGAAAAACTTAACGTTCACGTAATGTAAGCAAAGTTCACAGAATTAAGAATAAAGGAGAGAATGCAATACTGCATTCTAGAAACATCTAACTACAACAGTCAGTAAATCCACAATGTAGACAAGTTTAGCAACAGTATCTAAAAGGTCGACTTGACCGGAGTAGTACGTCAGGTCGCAACGTCTCGTATTCACAGAAAACCATAAACAAACGAAATAAGTACCTACTTACTTTTGAGTTTCGCATGGAGAGCAAGAATTACAGAAACCAAAATAATATTTTCCCTTGATCACATCCATGATTCTTATAGAATTGTGATTTTTTATTAGTGGTAAAGATTCCTTATAGGATGACCGTGACGTACTTGCTTTTATGCTGGTCTATGCAATAAAATATAATCTGTATTTTATATATTCAACACTAAGGTGCGGAAGCAACAAAAATATTAAGGTTCATATAATTTGGTACTAATTGGTGCTTTTAATTTGAATGAGTTTTAAATGACAATTACACCATGTCAATGGTCAGCCAAGTCACGAAACACGAAAGCCGGAAAGACAAATGACCGTGCGAATTAGTTAACATGACATGACCGCAACGAGGCTTTAAATGAAACCTTACTGTGTGACTCAAAAGGGCGAATATTACAAAAACCAACAAAGGGTGACCAAAGACTTAATTAATATTAAAATTGCTCCAAATTTCAGTTCTGAAGGGTACATTAAAGTGCAATATACTTTACTTGATTGCGTTGATTACAAGACTAATCAGAAGGATGTCGTTTAGACCCAAACGCTAGAATCCCGAAAACCTGAATTGGACTCTAATGGTAATCACCCAATTTAGACTATTGTGGGCAAGTGTGTCCAAAATCTGGTAATTAATACACCAATTGTAATTAATTAATGCCATCGACTAGTAAAAGGTATTTTTCGTCTTCGTGGTAATTTTATACAAAATATAATAAACAACATTTCTCAATACATCAAACCACAGTTGTCAAACAACATTATCACGTGAAATTGTAAATGGCCGCCAATTGGTTTCAAGACAAGACGTGTTTATTAGTATGTAGCCTGCAGGCGAGCACTTTCTGATGTACTTCGCGATAGCGGAACAGCGGAACAGGTGAAGGATAAATATCACAAGGGTTCCAGTGTAAACCGCCGACGCCGCTCTATTGGAGTACGCTCATGAGTGTTATTTTGAAAGTCCACTTCACGGTTAAGTTCGGCCTAACAACACTTCTTCTCCCTCGCTGTACATAATCGCTTAACTGAGGGCGTATTCGTTTGACTTTGTCAGAAGCCGAGAGTCAATTGAATACATATACTATTAGGTTCTCGGTCTAGCGCCAAATTTTTTTACTTTTCTTCGTCAACGAGAATGTCTTCTTTCTGTCTTTTCTTTCTTTCTATTCATATAATATGTGGCTTGTGGGTATAAAACTCATCCGTATGACAATTTTACTTCCACCGTCACAAACAATTACATACATTTATCGATCCCACTCGAACCGCCCGCGACCAATTTCCGCACCACGTTGGGATTTATTTTTCAATGCGGTGAAAATATTTGAATATAAATATTGTCTATGACGTGCGTCCATGATATATATGGAATGGGTAAACGTTGAATGATATATATTTTTAGAGAAAACGTATATATTAAGAAAAGTGATGCATCGCGGTCGCCTCGAATTTGTTACAAGGCAGTGTGCTAATAGTGACTACCTGCAATACATTTCACGCACAATACTCCACAATGAATTATTATTATGTAAATGTGTTGTGAACTTACTCCGTTGGTCATGTTTGAGAAATGAGTCTTGACATCTCCGTGAGCTAAAGCGATGACGGAGAATAACAATATCCCTCTAGCGGTTTCATTTTCATAATGAATTTTAACGTGCTTCAGCGAGCAGCGACACTATCCTTGTACTCAGTTAAAATTACACGACCGCATCAAATCTACCAGAGATATAGAACAGTATTCAGTTGAAATGCATTTTCAATTTATACTTTAAAATAAATCACTCCCCGCACCAATATCACAATCATTGAGCAATACACAAAAATCAGTGTTCAAGCCACAATAAATACGCAATTTATTTGGTCCCAAACACTGATGGATGATGGAACTAATTTGTCTGTTTCATACAGAATGAAATATCATTAATTCATTCTTGCTAATACGGCCAGATGTAATAACCAGAGGATGAATTGTCGTGTTCGTCGAGTCATCCATCTAAATCGTTTACAATTAAATATTAAACATCTCTCGTGTTACAATGTAACAAGGAATTGTATTTTCAATTAGTTTTTTCATCATTAACATAAGGCTTTGTCTTTGTTGTCTTGTTCATTATCTAATAAAAACAAAGCTTTACTTAATTTTTCTCATAATTACGGAATTTCATTTCATTTGACAAAGTAGTAATACTTCCTTATGTTTATCTGTTTAAATAATTTAGTTAAAACTCTTTTAGGTAGACCGAAAAAAATATATACCATTTATTTTTACCCAGTTACAACCTCAACTGTACAGTAAATATGATATATCGTTATATAATGCTAGTATCTGAAAAAAATATGAATTAAATAAAAAATAGCAATTGATCGAGGAAATAAAGATATAAAGCCTAATGATCTGTTAAAACGTTAATAACAGTCACATTAAATTAAATGTTCATTAAAAACGGAGAAACGGAAGGGAAGATTGCACGCCTTCTCCTTTAATTAGCCGCATTCGCAAAAATCCAATTAAGTTTCCAGACATCCAATTTGGGCTTATTAGTCATTCTTGCAACAAAAATCCATATTTCGTACGTACAATCGTGACGCAACATCAAATAGCCTAAATCGTCTGGAGGCCATTTTATTATTGCTAACAATAAGGCAAACTTTAGATCTTTACAGTTCAAACAAAAATGATGGGCTTTAACAACATCGCATCGTCGGTGACTACATTCCTAAAAGTAAATAAATATGTTAGCACTAAACACAAACACCTTGGGTGCAGTGCCAAATGTTTAAATGGTTTTTATTGCATCAAATTTTCCCAAAGTCATTGTTGGAGGATTCTATGTATTGTAAAATAAAATAATTATTGTTTCGTTTTATTCACTTTTTATTAAATAGCATGTTCTAAGTCGCGCGTCAGTGTATATGAGATTTAAATCCTATGATGAAAGGTTTCCATAAGAAATATATGTATCCATAAATGCTATGGTTAAGGTTTATATATATATGTATATATTCTATGGTACCATAACTGCAAAATACCTTGCAGACGCACCTATCAATATACCACTTAGCCATTTAGCGATGAAAGTATGTCATTTCCACGTATTAAACCAGAAAAAAAAACAACGATAAACATCGTGTCCGTTGCTTTTTATACAAATATTTTCAAACACTAAACAGACGCCGTTGAATAGGCATTAGTGTAATCATATTGACGTATTCAGGGTCACTATAAGTTTTTTCAACGATAGTGACGTAACAAGAACACGCGAACAACACTTGAGGGGGCGGCGCGGGCCCCACGGTGGGCGCCAACAGGGTGAGGTGGCCTCCATACTCCGTTAACCGATTCCAACAAACTACAGTCAAGCTTCCATTCGTAAAAGTAAGTTACGACATGACTACATTTTCTAAATAAAATTGTCGGTACTAAACATGCTAATGATAAAATACATCCACACAAGACAGACTAAAAGGGTCTCGAATGTGTATGTTCAAATCGTAAAAACCCGGTGTACTTCAAGAAACTCTTAAGTTTTGTAGTAGGTAAGGGCGCATTTGGAGGTCAAGTTCGTGAACTTACGTATTGCCGGTTCGAAATAGTCCTACTTGACCTAAAACTAACACAAATGGTTTGCTTTATTGCCTCTCGTCTTAAAGTGCACTATAATCGGTAAACACACTGTTTATACATCTTGGAGGTAGAATAATAGAACTTTGTAAATACTTTTAATACAAATGGGCCTTGTTAACATAATATTAACATAGTATTACAGCACAGTTGTGTCATTCCCGATCACTATTTTAATTAACCTTGAAATCCCCTACAATATAAAGTACGATTGAAGTCACCGCAACGGTAAAATTATAATTTAATTAAATTCTTTCAAATTAGACTGTGTTTGTTTTTTACTTTGTAAATGTGGAATAACCTGTTATGTAACGAATAAAAACCGTTAAGGTTAAAGTACTTTTAAATAGTTTTCATATCAATAAATGATCGTTGTTTTTTGTACATTTGCTCTGCTATACCAAATGTTACCGATGTATGATGTTCATTATTGATTACTAACCTGCTGCCACACGTGATGAGGAAACCGGTGAGCGACCAGCGCTGCAGCGATGGTGTGTGCAGTTGGTAGCAAGATGCCAAACGCCGCGGCGACCGGCGCACCGACGGGCAGCAGGGCGTAGGCGGCAAACACGGCCCACACGACGTGCACGGCACCTTCGGCGGCGGCGCCGGGTCCCCAGGCGGGCAGCGTGGCGGCCAGCGCGGCGCCCCCGCCCGCCAGTGCCAGCCAGCACGCGCGAGGCAGCCGCCGCTCCGGCGCCACGCCGCCTGCCCGCCCGCACCACCACGCCAGCCCGCTGCACAACACGGCGTGCGCGCCCAGAACACCGACCTGCACCAAAGTAATAGTATTGTTGAGGCATTCCATTGTGACTTGTGGGACATTTTGACAATTTTGAGTTGTAACTATAATCGAACTCATAGCTTCATATTAAAAAAATGTAAATATAGTAGATAAAGGACTACTTTACAATATAACGTCAAAGAATTTTTGAAACAATTAATAAATCTTAGAAAAATTTAATTTGCATGAACATGACTGGTGGTATACGAAAAAAACCGTATTCTACGTCTGTGTATTCTGAGTGGAGTTTTACCAAACTATTTAATGTTAGTAACAGCCATGAGCTTTTATAATAAAAATTAACATGCTAGCCATGGTATCATAAAATAAAAAAATATTCAAATTTGAGTATGGTGGGACAAGTCTTTGTGACTTGTTAGGACAAGTCAAAAATATGTGAAATAATTTAATGATTATTTCTTTCGAAATACACATCGAGATATTTTAATTCTCCATTGTATACCAGAAAAAAACTCTTAATAAGGAATGTACCTTAAATTGATGCAAGGTAAAAAAGAAATATTTTAATTGTTGTTTTTAAAAGATTATTAAATATAGTTGTCTAGAGCTATTAGTTAAATAGATGTAATTAATGAAAGTTTAATAATATCAGGATTTTCCTCATTTATGTGGAATAAATATACCGTAATAGATTGTTATAAGGATAACTGACAGCAAAACTATCGAACATATTAACTGGAAACTAGTGCTTTTAAGATGAATCTTACACAAGTAGTTACTATACAATGAAAATTACTGATTAACTGATTACCTGCGGTGCTCTGCGCCAGCCGCGAGTGGCGTCGACGGCGGCGAGTGCGGCGGCGAGCGCGGCCCACAGCGCCAGCGCCGAGCCGACGGAGGTGCGCTGCAGCTTGCATGCGTACCGCGCGTACAGCTCCTCCAGCTCGGCGGACTCGAAGCGGCGCCGCGTCACCAGCCGAGCCAGCGGCCCGCGCGCCGACATCGCCTTCACCGCATGGTCCATGCCGCCACACGCCGCCTCACCTCGCCGCTGACCGCGTCACCGACCGCCGCTTCATCTGTGAACAATATAACCCTATTATACATCTGTAACACATACGTCACATCTCAACGGGAAAGACGACGGTAAAAATGTGTATGTGTTATAATTGGATAATTTATATTTATCGCCGAAAATAACAAAAATAGCCGTTTGGTCAGGAATACTTATATGCGAATAATATGAAAAAAAATACGCGAATAAAATACATTTAACATTACATTGGCATCTTACCCTTCTCCCATTACAAAGGAGAATTAGCGAAACATGTTTGTCACAAATAATTAGGAAGCAAGAATATTCTTTAACAAAAAGCTTTTCTTCAAGTCCAATGGTCAAATAGTCGTCAAATTAGAGGTTTAATTCAAGTCTTTCAATAGTTACGAGTCGATTTAAGTTAAATACAATTAACAAATCAACGGCTTATAACAATTCATGATCAACTGAAGATTCCAACTATTCATACTGGAATGAAGCACACTATCCATTTTCAAATGTCACATATAATCTCAAGCGTTCGAACTACCCTCTTTAAAATTTATCCATCAAATTTATAATGTAATCGAATCATAGAATATATGCTCGCAATATATTCTTATAATTATATTATTTGTCCCTAGAGTCGTTACAATTTCAAGTACATTTCGTTCACTTAACCGAGGCATTGACTCCATTACATATTAACCGATCTAGTAATCCTTTAAACCCAGATATCGTTACATATTGCCGAACGCAAGTACAGAAACTACTAGTAACTGAGATACGTTGCCCTTTAAATATTCAGTGTACCGTACACATAGTCGGAATAGAGTTGCATTTGAAATCAGAAATACCGGATTTATAACGTGACACGAGGCTACACAGGCCGCGCCTCGGGCGGCTCTCGCGACTCTCGGAGGGCGGAGCATCACTAACAGGATGCTTTTAAACTGAGATCAACGTTTCCGACACGGAGAGCTGTTTCTTCGCTTTTAGCAAAGAGCCTTAAGCAATTCTGATATTTGACGGATATTTGCGATGACGTTGTAAAAGGTTAAGGAGATTGAATTATGAAAACTAGTAAAGGAATTTCTAAATTAAGTTTAAAATTAAAGGTACTAACCTCCTGTTTTGGTTCAGAGATTTTGTTAATAAACAAACCTTTTTTTTTTTAATAAAAAAACCCTCAGGTCATCTGGATTACATTAAGAGTTGGTATGACAATCGTTTAACCTCTTATCAGAATATAATGAGAGCAATCTGCGATATTTATTTACCCTCACCTCGCAAGGATATTGCAGTTGTAAATTGCGGTTTAAACTTTAGGAGCTCTTACAAGTGTCATATTTTTTTCTCCGGACTAGGTAAAACTGAACAAATAGAAACAGTTACAAAGAAATAACAACATGAACCAAATATAATATCAGTACTATTTCCAACAGATATTGTATATTGACACGCAACTGTATACATCCTGTATTTCTTTTCAAGTATTAAAACATAAATTATAGGGTAAGAAATTAAAGTTCAGTCGACTTACAAATAGGTACACTTTTTAGTAAAAGAGAAATATGTTTTTACCCTTTTAATTTTGCACAATAGAGCTTCTCTGTAAACCAAGCAAAAAAAAATACGTTCAAACTCAGAACAAGCTCGCAAGCTAATTATAAAATTTTTTGTTTCGTTAGCGCTGAAACTCTAAGACGGGATGTATATAATGCTTTATTTAAGTTTAATAAGGTATTCAGAAATCTGTTTTAAGAAGAACTTGATAACTAAGTGCGGATTATTTCAGACCCTCTTTACACAATATGGAAGTGTTCTAAGAAACACTATTTACGAAAATTAATTTCCATTTTGGCTACTGTTTGTATCAAATAATTTATATTTATTACGTAAATACTTCACAAGAACAGTTATAAATTTACAATGAATAACATGGGAAAAGGCCTTTTTACATACATACTAGTATAATTAGGAGTGCTTCATAAGAACTATATTTGTTTCATAATTTACGCAAGTGAAAAATATTATGCCGATTCCATCTCGTTGGATAAGAATTGATAGTGCTATTGGCAAGATCAAATTTAACTTTTCATAGCGTGATTTGTGCTTTCCCTATCATTATTGTTTTTTTAATTATATTTTATTTTGTGCAATAAATACCAATAGTCTATAATGAACACAGCTTGCAAGTCGAAAATATTTTTCTTTTGACTCCTTAGCAGTCCATGATCCCAGTAATATATTTCTAACTTTAGTATTTTTTCATTTATTCCTATAATAATAATGTTTACACAAACACTCTAGATATTCGTGGAATAGCAACAACGTTTCCTCTGCAGGGTCCACAGTTGGGATTGGGGTCCCCCAGGGTTCAATTTTGGGACCATTTCTGTTTTTAGTTTATATTAATGATCTACCGTACATTATTAACAAAATGGCTGAAGTTGTATAATTCGCTGACGACACTTCTCTAATATTTAAACTAAATAGAAGGGAAGGAAATTTTATAGAGCCAAATAAAGTATTTAAATTGATTTCTGACTGGTTTTCTGCCAATAATCTTCTATTAAATGCGGCAAAAACTAAATGTGTCCGATTCTCGTTACTGAACAAGATTAATGGAACTGATATTGATTTAGACGGGAATAAACTAGAATTAGTACCCTCTACAGTCTTCCTTGGGGTTTCTATCGATAGGAAATTACAATGGGGACCCCACATTCAAAAGAATTTCGGGTAAATTGAGTTCTGCAGTCTTTGCTATTAGGAAGATCAGATATTTAACTGATGTGGCTACGGCAAGGTTAGTATATTTCGCTTACTTCCACAGCATTATGTCTTATTGCATTCTTCTGTGGGGGTACTGCAGTAGATCTGCAGACCATTTTTATTTTACAGAAAAGAGCGATTCGTGCAATTTATAACCTTCGGTCTCAAGCGATTCCTTAGAGAACTGTTTAAGGAGGTGAATATACTGACTTTGCCAGCTGAATACATTTTTCAAAAATATTATGTATGTCCGTAAGAACCTAGGTACTTTTATGAAAAACAGTGACTTGCACTGTTTGAACACCAGAAATAAGAATAAACTAGTTGTTCCAAATTTCAGGCTCTGTAAAACAAATAAATCTTATCTAGCGAATTGTATTAAATTCTATAATAAAATTCCTCTTGAAATAACCAATCTGCCCGGCTATAAATTTAAGTGTCATATTAAGCGCGAGTTAATGTTAAAGGGGTATTATAATGTAAAGGATTACCTCGATGATCAGACGGTTTGGAAAAACAGTCCTGCACACCCTGTCCAACCCTATGTTAACGCCAATATTAGAAATTAACTACATAAACGTCTCATGTGTACCTTTCTACAATTTTGACATTATACTGGGTAACAGTTTTAAATGTCCGTGACATATTTTATTTTATATTGACTCATTGAATTATCAATGTATAATAGACGACCGACCGATCATTTTGTTGCATCAGCCTTAAAATTTATAATCTAAATTATATTGACCGAGATCTATGACAAAATATGAAATGAAAATATTATGTTTGTAAATGTAGGCGTATGCACGCTGTACACCGTTTCATAGTTTTATAAATTTTTAGTATTATTGTTTTTTTTCGTTAATTTTTTAGTTATTGCTAAATATTTTTATGTGGATTTTCTCCGCACTTTTACGGTGATGTGCGTGTATTAGCTTATATAATTAATCAGACTTTGTATAGAAAAAGACTAATTAAAAAATATATATTTAATAACAATATTATAAAAGAATGGACAATTGATGACAAAAAATAAAGCCCGGAGTTTCTTTCTGCCTTTCTTCTTCGGGTAGTCATCGCTTAGGTAGTTAGTGAAAGGCTGGTAGGTTAGCTAGTTTAGGGCTTTTATTGTCCTCACCAGTGAGGATCGCGACGCGTTTCTCCCTTATTGCTTATTCAAAAATACATATATACATCATTTTATTTCTTCCCTGCCAGCCCGAGCTGGCTTCTTTGTTTACTAGGTATATTTTTCATTTATTTTATTTTCAATATAAATTGTCTTTATTTATATAAGCTAATCTAATTAAGTAATAATTAAATGTTCTCATGTACCTTGACTTATCATAAGTGCAACCATGTTCGCCTACGTGATGAATAAAGCATTTTTATTTTATTTTTTATTTTAGCAAAACGAAAATGTTATTTGATTTACTCTGACAGGAGTAATTTTTATAAATCATAAACTTTCTCAGTATACAATAAACTTTATATCTATAAATATAAAAAACCTCACATTAAGAAAGTCAAAGTTAAATCGCGTCAATTTCAAATTAAATAAATGAATTTTACTAACATCATTAATATATTAAAACAAAGATATATCAGTAGACGTATCACTGGTAAAGAAGTATTAGAAGTAAGTATATACTTATCCTACAATACAAACAAGAATGCTTTCTAGACTACATTTTCACGATAATAGCATAAACGATCGTGCTACTTCTAACGTATCATTTCTCCACTAAAATCATATATATTGAGACCGTCTCTGCTATCAACACAACTATAATTGATAGAACGTTATTAGTATATAATCAATCTTGACAAGCATTATAAAATAACGAATGATGAATATTGTTTTCTGTGGTTGGAAGATTAATAATAGAAAATAAGTCAATATTGAACTTCGAACTGATTCGAAATACGAATGTCTAAAACCGAATGAAATAACCGTACAGGAGATGGCCAATCCAAAAAATCACATTTCCACTCACTAGGTAGAGCTTATTTATTGTCAGTTCACTTCATGCAATGCGTACAAACGTCGTTTCCTTCTAATTCAAGTTAAAGTAGGAAAAATCTACATTCAGGCAGAGATTAAAGTATTTATGTCCTTTACGTTAAATAGCTTGGTGATAACACATGATAAAAATTAATGCTTTTTTGAACTAAACTAACTTAAACTAAGCTTTAATGTATACTCAATATCATATTGAGTTTTTATCTTTGCCTGGTTTATTTATAACCTTTTTATAAAACATATATAGCCTTCTGTCCCGTATAATACTGAGAGATGGCCACAACTGACAAGGGTAACACGGCCACGCAGAATGAGCATATACAATGAAATTTCAACGTTTATTTATTATAATTATACAGTTTAGTACGACCAGGATAGTATCATTGTGTCACAAATAATTTACGTGTAGTGCCAGTTTGTTGCGACACGCATAATGAGTAATATTTCCAGATGCTTTACTCTTTCCTTGTTCTTTTTCCTTTTCTATAATACTGGCAACGTGCATGGTATTTGCGACAGTTGTGCAACCTTGAAGTTTCTTGAAATAAATTTAAACGAAAATAGTGGTAAACAACGCATTTAAAAATTATCAATCTCACCCTTACTGCCGTGGCAAGCACACTCTTCCATCCCAACCACATCCGGAAGAGATGGCCAATAGAGTTTATTGTAAAAGGTTAATGTTTAAATGTTAATTTAAAATGGATTATTGTTAATTATTAAATAGAACTTTAATTTTACTTATTTAATTTCGTTGCCTTTCATATAGCACTATGACGTCACCCCTGACATACCTATATAGGTATTACTTTCTAGGCCGTTGGTAACGCTGTCAGTATTGCAAGATGGATTTCATTCTCAAGCCGTCTGGAAGTGCAGGCTTCTAACTTGGTTTAACGGCTACTGCGCTCAGACAACAATCAGAACTGACGGCTTAACTTAGCTCACCAGACGCCACGCCAATGAAATATGGTTGCTGCTCTCCGAATTTCGATGGAAGGTGAATTGTGTTTCTTAAAGGCCAGGTCAATGAATCCACATCGATTAATGCCAAAGTTATAATAATAACATGAGCATCGTAAATTGTTTTTTTGTCAACGATTAGACACTTAGACATCCAATACCAAAGCAAACTTAAATAGTAGCTATCTTCCTTGGATTTTATTGAGTATTGATTTCAAAGCTTGAACCATCTAAAACTGTGTTTACTTAACATTTCTGAGCAAAGCTTGACCTTTTTTTTTTTTGGTTTCGCGGAGTAAGTGCCTCATTACTACCGCCCAGCCTTCGTGGGGGGCGACTGAACGATTATGCTGGGGTAACCGTGTCTTACGGCCCGGCGTTGAGTCGCCCGGATTTGATGGTGACCTTCGGGCGACCGCCGGGCCGAGTCCCTAACCCTATATACAACTTAACCTATATACGGCCTACCAGCTAAAACTCCGCGGTGGCCCTCTTCGGCGCATTGGGGACGGCTGCGGGCTTCCTCTGACATTGAAGTGTCCAAGTCTACGACCGCAGCCGCCCCTGCGCGGTGCCGCCTTGCGGCCCGTCTCCTATGCGGGGCGAGGGGGCTCAGAAGCCCCCGCGCACCGAAGGACGCCCTCGGCGTCTACGGCAGCATGAGGCCAACTACACACTGCCGTCCATCCCGGGGGTAAGCAAAGCTTGACCTACATTCACTACAATGCTTCACCGAATGGCTCCGAAAACTTTTACTTTAATATAAATCCAAAACAAAAATTTTAATTTTTTTTTTACATCAGTTGAGTGACAAATGTTTCTTATTTTAATTATCTATTGAATTTGATTGAATAAAGCCACATAGTCCTGCTATAGGATGTGTTATATCCAAGAACTGACCCTTACCCGAAGTAAAAACCAACATTAGAAGTAAATGCAATTTCACTAAAGATAACTCGCAAGATCATTAGTAAAAAATAGTTAATATCAATACAAAATACATTCAATTTCGTTTCAGGTGATGACAACATTATAAATGATTATTGTCGTCAAATTTGACAAGCTCAAACAAGTTTTAATTTATGATTACCGATATCCAAAGTTTGAGTAATAAATAAACCGCGTAAACAAATAGTCCGTGTGTTTATATTTAAATATTGTAGTAAATCGGTATTTACAAACACACTACGTATGTGCTTCACGTAGCGCTGTTGAGTTATATGATGGGTTTTTTTAACGGGTTAGTAATTCTTAATTCTTATGCCGCACGCAGTTTTACAATCTTTGTATACGCTGTATCAGAAGGAGGACTATACTACATTAAAATCATTGAAAAAAAAACAATGATAATTCAAAACATCTATTAAGTAGTAAGTAACTTTTCTTTATTAAATTTGTACTCTGTAGCCCCTACAGAGTACAAATTTAATAAAGAAAAGTTACTGGCACAAATAAAAAACAAAAAAAAAACAGGATAAGTAATTAAATTTCGATTTAAATATTAAATTAAGATGTGTGCTCCTATCGTCATATGTAATGGGTATACTACAAATCTATCGTCATATCGTTAATCCAATCCCAGAAATATCATTTAAAATGCAAAATAGTTGAATTTACATTTATGTAATCAAAGCATACACATTACACATCAATCTAAATGGTCTATAACTTCTATAAGCCATTAAACAAATAAATAAATAAACGTACCATAAACAAGTGTCACGTGAAATCGAAATTCTACGAATTCTTGTCATATTTACAACACATATGTACTTAAATGCAGATTACTTTGAAATCTTCCAGGTGTTTAAAACTAGAAATGCTCATAATGCAGTCATAGTGAGTTGAATTGATAATAGAAATAAAAGCTTCGTCGAAACTGCGAGAAATGCTTGAAGTGCACTTTAAAATTTTATATTCCGTACACTTGTATTTGAAACCCAATGGTTTTGAAATTTCAGAAATATTTAAATAAATATTATATTATGTACTACTTAACTGATGTAATTTTGCACAAAATGTTTGAAACACTAAAAGTATATGTGAATGTAATTTAATTTGCAATCCTTACAAGTAATAAAGGCTATATTACATGATTTCGGAGTAAACGATCACATAACATACAAAAATGTAATAAAGCTACCATTCCGTGTAGCAAAATTGAAGATAAACTGGGACGTAGGCATACCAATAAAATACATTTCTTTATATCCAACGAAACGTACACGTTTTCTGTAAACGGTGAGATCGTTTGATGCTTTTTTATTAATAATCAAGTTTCCTTGTTTGTACGAACGATCAAAAGACGTTATCGCCCTCAACAAGCTGGCATTTAGCGTCGACCTATTGTGAACACTCGGAATAACGTTATGTTGTTTATATTGTTAGCACGCGTTTCATAACCAATCGTTAATCGTTGACCGCAGCGGTTAGCACGAACTAATTGCAAGTTTAAATTGGAAAACGGTTAGCGCCGCAGTACTACTTAAAATCACAATATGTTTCGGATTCATAAATGAATAATAATAATAATAATACACCACGAGCGCTAACACTCATGAACTCCTGACCCCATTACATGATACATTGTTTCTTATCCCATAACACAGTGTATGACTCGTAAACTTCAACACATATACAAGTAACGAATATTTGCCGGACACGCAGGATTCGAACCCTCTACCATCTGTTATACAGCACCTATTCTCATAATGTTATAAAGGAACGATCATTTATGCGGGGTGGGCGTTATCGACGCTTATGTCATCAGCAAATTATGAGCTCACACGAAAATTATTCTAGCGCACACAAGCGCAGATTGGCGCGACCAATATTTGTTTGAACTTTATTATTTTTAAATGGATATTTTTAACATGGACTAGAAGAACGTCTTGTTCGTTTTGAACATAGTGAAGTGGGGTGCGGTGGGAGGGGGTCACGGTCGACGGGTCAATAAACCCGACGCCGCAACTAAACGAAACGTCAAGCGCCGCGGCGCCTACTGCCACCGCGCCGGCCGCGATAGCCCACCGCTCTTGTCTGAACTTCAGTCGGTAAAAGCTTTGGCTCATAATTGTTATTTGTAAAGCATTCGTACTTTACAAATATTAACGCACACGAAATCTACCAAGCCTACAAATATGAGACAATAACAAATTTAGGTACTTATATTATTAGAAAATTTATGTTAAAAACAAAATATAAGAATTATAAAGAGATATCTTACCAAAGACCACCTCGATTTATAAAAATCGTCACGTCGACGTTATGTTAATTGAGAGCAAAATTTATATCGTGCTTGTCCAGTAGTGTCTCATACGTCTTGTTTATGTGCGTGTTTAACCACATTTACTACAACTAGACAAATTGCAGATTTTAAAAACTAAATAAGCATAAAAGACTATACCTAGATATTCCTTATAAGTCCTCACCGATAATCACACCAAATGTTCAATGAGAGTTAGTAGCAAAATTCTAATGCTATACGAGATTCAACATTTTGCGCGAATACCACCCGCAGTTTCGACCACTTCAGAACGTAATTTAGTGTGTTATTTAAAATACAGCTTCAAAATGATTAATGAATAATGACTGTGATAACTTTATGGTTCTAAATGGTATATAAATTGAGCATGAAACCGTTAAGTTTAAGAAATTGAGACGAACGATTTGTCAATATATCTGACATTGTGTGCACTCTATACACAAAATATAATCTAAGAAATAAACAACTTTTAAACAATGTGGCGTAAATATTCAATAGAGAAGGAAATACTAGCTGTCAGCCGCGTGTCCGACGGCTTGGTGCCCTAAAGGCATGAATCTTCCATCATCATTTTAAGATAACCGCGTGCACAGTTGTATACTTTTTATATTATCAGCTAATGCAGTGTTATAATATGTAAATATATATGTATATCAATAAGTGTTAAGATTATTAATTATATAGAAAGTATGATATATTAATATTGGAAACTTAGAACGATACACAGAAAGCAATTTGTAACAATTGTTATTTATTTTCAACAGTCAATTTTCCTTATTATCTATAATAATGTACTTGAAAACTTTACGCACTTACTTGTGAAACAAGCCAACAAGCTCGCAACACTTAAACAAGACAAAACATCGTGCTTTCATGTAAACAGAAACCTTTTAAGTGTAAATGTAAAATCGTTATGAGGAACTGTCATTCGCTAGCAAAGGATAGCCGAATACGCAAGTGGAATCGCTAATTTTATCAAGTTTCTTTAGACGGTTGTCGCGATACGCTGACTGAATAACTAATACGTCGTTTCGTATTCCAGTAACCCGAAACAAGGACATGTAATTTGTTCCTTCCGATTTCCTTGTGCTCTTGCCATGATCCTAGCTGTGTAAGAATTACCTGTCAAATGATAACGTATTTTATGTTGGTACAATATTTTTGTAAATATCAAAAATAAAGTAATGTAAACTGTGGTATTTAATTAAAGCGCTCGATAAAATATGGCAACACGTAATTAAAAAGAAACAATTTTGTGCTGTAAAATCTTTTTGATTTTCTGTTTCATACCTCCGTGGCGCAATAGGTGAGTAAGGCTTAACTCACACTGGTGCAGAGTCGAAACATCGCGCCGTGTCCTGATTTAAGCTACATCACATGGCGACGCGCGTCGTCGCGCAACGACGCGACGCTCGCGTTAGCACGCCCGGATCACAGTGCTGGACCCGTTCAGAGCATTTTGAACAAAAGTGAATGGCGCTTATGCTCGACTGTATACAATGATTGATATGGATCATATTATAATTGTTCTTATATCTAAAACTGCTCTGAAGCTAAACGCATTTCGGCACTCTGGTGCGGACGCGCGATTCCATGTTTGCATAATACAAATTTGTACCTTAATAATGGGAAAATAGAGATGAATATACTGAAGGCAAAAAACATAACGCGTCACGACGCTTCAACTTTGCGCCAGTGTGAGTCGAACCTCAAGCTCTGCGAAACGAAAGGCCATGAGTTCGATGCACCGAAACAATAGTTTAAATGGCCCACAAAAATTGTCAAGACAATGTATGAGACTAGTGAATATTATTATTATTAAATACACTACAACAATAACACGTATGGTTGCCACACATCTGCCGTTGTCAGTCCTATGTCTTACTCGAGGGAATAATTCATAATGTTCATGCTGAGGTACGTCAGCCGAAGCTGTCAAACGAAATAATCACCCCGCACTGACCTTGCCCGACTTTTCGCTTGCACTATGTCGATAAACAAGAGTAAGCATATTCCACGTTCTGTATATATAACTTTGATGTTGATTTTTATAATATTGATCCAGTAAGTAATCACATTACCACTTTGCATGATTTTACAATAAAAAAAAATAGATCATTTTTAGTGGGGTCGGCGCTATTCCCCACTTCAAACATGTTAGGATTTGGTTTTGTTTTTACATCAGGCCGGCTGACATAAAAATATATGAGTATTGGCTATCGACTGAAACAAAATCGGAAAACGAAATACTATGTCCGACGCTCGATTACTAGAAATGGTCGCACATCTGATAGTTCTGTATAATATTTTAACTTGTATCGAACGAAATGCTAAACACAGCAAGACAAGACGCTATAAGTATTGCGGGATACGTTAAAGCTATTATTTTGTAAATAATATTCGGAGGTAAACTGGCGATAACATTATGTTTACAGCGTTATCAACGTTAAAAAGCGCGCTCGAGCCGTGAACATCACAGTAATCGTATTATGGCTAATATTAATACTGTAATAGACACAATTACTGACCAAACACAATGAGCTCTTTGTGCGCCCGCTCTATTGAATGTCAATGTAATCGATGGAAAGTTTTCCAGTGTATAAAAGCGCTTTATAATTTGCAAGCCTGTCGCCAAGACAAATGATATTATTGTAGTATCTACTTAGGAATGTTCTTTCTTTGGTCACGGATACACACGTTACCTGAAGGAAAGGTCATGTCGACACTCACCCCCGGCCCACCTTCCTATCTAGTCGTTACCATAGCAACAATCAGATCGTGTCTCTAACCTATTTTTTTGGCACCAACCTCCCTTCCCTTGGACAGGAAGTACTCTCTGGCCTTATTATACACGGTTCGATGGCATTAAGAACATATTAAGGCTGGATTAAGTAAATTCCTTGATAAGAAGCCACATACTGCGTCCTGAAGTGATTTACTTACATAAAACTTCAAGTTCCTCCCTTTGAGCAATTATTTTTGAGTAATATAATTTTAAACTCCACGCAGGTAGCGAGGTTACTATTGGGCCTAAATTCTATAGTCTGATAAACGAGTCTTGAGCAAGTCTCTAGACAGCGTAATTCGTATTCGACATTGGCGAAATCACATAAACGGTGGGAACCATAACAAAATGAATAAGAACCTAATATTAGCTAACACAGTCTATCTTCGCAGTAACTAGTCGCCTAAACAAATCCAACTCATGGCACTAATTAAGCTGTTCATTAACTCCCTAACGATCAGTTTTCTAAGTATGCCTCGTGCCACAAAGGAAGTTCATTATCCACCTTGACAAATTGCAATTTCCATGCATATGGTCTTATGAATAATCACGTGGTTTAAGACTAATAGTGAATTTGCAACGCGTCACAATGCACTACGATATTTATCGACTTAAAACCGATGTCACAGATTGTGAACAAGTTAACAAATATTAACATAAACCTACAAGCGACATTTACGACTAATGTGTTATGCGGTAACGCACGATCGTAATTTATAATTCTTGAAATGCAATCTCGTCTAATGGTAAATGAAGTTGGTGTTAATCTCTATGATTCATTCCCTGAGGAAATAATCAAGATAATTTGTAATTAACGATTAAATAATATTTTTTAAGAATTATTTGTTAGTACGTTGGGCTATTATATTTTAAATCTTTTGACAATGTTTAATAATCATGTGCTAAGTCTCCGTCCGAGGCGCTTTTACGACTCTGTGTTATGTTGTCACGATAATATTTAATAGCTTAATAAACATACAATGTTTTTCTCATAATTATCCTTAATTAGCTTTGCAACGCCAATTTATTTAATTATTCCTGTTTTATGTACAGAGTATTAAAAATATCAAGTTTTAACTGCGGAATATTTCTGATTGAAGCAAAAGCAACAATTCAAGTGTAAGCTGGGTTCTGGATTATTTTTTTAATGGGGAGTAATTGGTGTCAGGCGAGAGCTGTACAACGTCAGCGCTGTACACAAAGTCTGGAACCGCTTTTGTTATGTTTAATGTAAAGACTTTTGTAATCGTGTTTTTAATGTTAAACTATTCAAATTCTGTGTAAAATACTGCTTATATAAATACAGTCAAATTTGAAATAACCTATTTACGATAATTTATGGACTAAAGTAAATAGCAGAACTTTCAAAATATCACACATTAAACTAATTTGAGCGCAATAAACATGCTATTTTATTTTAGTGCTACGTTCGTAATATTTTTGTTATTAATACTAGTGACGATTTTCATATTTATAAACTGTTTTTAAAAGAGAGATTATCTTAAAACTACGCCTGCGTCGTTAGAACGAGTAAACAGACGAATAATCGGATTGCACGAGTGAGTTAAGTCGAATCAAAAGTCGACTCGACTAAGAACATATGCAATACACGAGGGTTAGTGCCTCGTATGTCTGTAAAATCCTTTTAACCCGTTCCTAAAGCCCTCCATATCGTAAGCAGCGCAGAAAACCGCCATCTGGAAGTTCATACTTTTACATATGCATGGTCTAAATGAGCGAGAAAATCATGTTGCACATTACGTACACGGCGTAAATGCAAATATTATGATATAGTAGTCTGAAACAAGTTCGTCATGCTTTTCCGGTGTTTGCATACAAAAAGAATCATTATACACACCCTTGGTACACATCAGCCATTAGCTATTCATATATCATGCGACTTACGAGTAATGACTCATAGGCTTTCAACTTTTCTTCTGTCGCAAACTATATTATTTTAAGAACAATACTCAACTATCATTAGAAATATTTAAAATAAAAGACATTAAGTATATAGAGCGACTTTGTTAAAAACAAGAGTCAATTTAACACATGCCATACTATAGTGAAGAGAATTCATCGCGGTGGTAAAACAATGTACATACAATACAAAATGATAATATATATAAAATATTTTTGTTCAAAATTGTCTGTACATAGACTAGCGCGGGTACCTACAGTGAAAACTTAGATGTTGCGATAAAAAGTTGGTCTCAGGCACGTCGTCCGTAGCTTTGAAATACCGTTTTTATCAACAGGAAAAGTACCATAGTAGATTCTCTAGAGTTGTTTAAATGCAGTTACACGGGCGAGCCTTAAGTGTGGCTGTTTTATTTTGTTTAAAAAAGGCTTTAGTATTCATACATTTATTTGTTTACGCAAAACATAATTCGTTTTTTATGAATTTAACCCCTTGCTTTCCAAGGATATTCGAAGGATATAATAAATGATGTTAAAAAACACAAGTCAGATTATTTTGCAAGACTAAACATTAAAACTGTGTTGCTCTGTTTTTTAGATACGAGTTAAATTAATTGATGTTTATTAGACAGACGGATGCCAAAACACTCATTCTTTGAATTGGATAAGATTTGTTATTTTGGTTTATTCTAGTGTGAATGATCTAATTAATTATTAAGCTTCTTCTGACGCGTTAATACCAAACTAAAACTCTGACAACGATTTATTTTAACCGATGATTGCATGCTTCTAATTTTTATAATGGACCTTAATCAAAAACGCGCCGTTCCAAATGACCTCTCAGTCGTTCAAATTATCGTATTTATATATTTTCAAATTGTTAGTTACAGAGTCCAATTTTAAAAATAATCAATTTTTGGCCCACATTCCTTGTTGACACGATTCCTTATGATTTAGCAAACAAACGCTAAAATTTCAAATCAGCCGCGTATCTGTCATCATGAGCGGTCAGACGTTGGTCAAACGAAAATAGACCGTCACCTCGAAACATTAATAAATTGTTGTGCTATTCACAACACACTTATACCATGTTTCCGTCTTCAAATATAATTTAATGACGAGACGTACCTGCCTTGATTTAATCGCTTAGTATATAAATATGTGTCCATGCTAATTCGGAGGGCTTTATGAAATTACTACAAATTTCGCCTCGTAATTATTCCAACGCGAGATCTTGAGTGAAACTTGTTAATTTTGGAATTATTTTTCACTTGTATGAAAACCGCTGCCTCCGAACTAAAATACAACATCGCTGATCTCTGGTATGATAACTTTTCGATGCAAATTTCACAAGTGGTACTTTCAATATGTAAACCTAAAACATGCTTTAATACGTAAAAAACTTTGATTTCTTTACGGAAATAATATGAGATAACAAATATGTAAGAGGTGTTCTTAATATAAAATATACATTTATTATACCAACAAAGCGTACGTTTTTACAGAAAGAGAAGTAGACAAATAGATAGACTAAGCATCCTACTATCTGATCATTTAAAATTAATTAAAATTCAATTTTATTTATGTGCAGTACTTTAAGTCTAAAAAATAACCTAAAACACATTTAAGTCCCGATCCTTATTATCTTACTACTTAGCGTATTAGCTACAACTGCCAATTAGATGTAATAAACTTGTAAATAACTGATTACACGGTAATATGCGTTAATTATATTTATCAAATTACACCTTTATTGCTTATTGGCTTCAACAAAGATTTATGTGTTACAATCTGAACAGGTTGCATTCAAATTAATTATTTTTATGATCAATAAAACTATGAAAAAATGTTTGCGCTAACGTAGTCCGAACCGAAATAATCCTAATGAACCTTGGCTTTCGGCATAAAATTGTATACCAAACTATAATTAAAAGTAGGAAGTTTTGGAACATGTTAAGGAAGTCTGATGCGTATAGGCTTATATCGCACCATGCACGAACAATTAATTTTTAAATGGTGATTTGCGCAAAAGTTTAAACAACATAATTATTACTTAAGACATGATCAAGTTAAAAACACAAAAATATGATGGTAATAAAAAAAAATGCAAAAGGAATACGGTCAGTCGGGGTAAGTGCGCTATAAAATTATCATAGCTGGATTCAATGCAAAATAATTTGTTTTTGTGCTGACTTAAGAATGTAATTTTATTAATTTAAGAATATTTGGTATTTTGTGATAACGATCTATAGCCATTCAAGGAAATCAGACAATAATTTAATAATATTTTGCTTAAAGTAAAAAAAGATGGTAGTAGGCGCACTTGCCTCCGGAAATGGGGTAAGTGCGCCTGTGTAAAAAAAAACGTCAATATTAAACATTATAAAGAAAACAATCATTTTAGTCCATAGAAAAATAAGTTTTACCCGCATTGCTCTTGGATAATTTTTTATAACTCAATGTTGTAACAAACTATGGCTGTCAAATCAAATTCGGGGCAAGTGCGCCATATATTTGTAAACCAGGGCTTCAAAACATTTTACCAATTTTTTTTTTGCTATATTTAGGTATTAATATTAGAGTTTTATTTGCGGATATGTTGTTATAAAGAAATGGTAGCTTTAATACGAAATCCATTTTATTTCTAGAAACTAAAAAAAACATATAATTATGTAGGAATTAACATTTTTGAATGCATTATAACTCAAAAACTTAGAATTTGACCTTATAACATTTCTCATTTCTTCTTTTGTAAAAACGAACCATTTAAAACAAACAAATATCCGACGAATTAACTAATATACCTTTTTATTTAAGTCGGCTCAAAACAAAATACCTTGAGTACAAAAAATGATGCTGTTACATTTTAATAATAATAATAATAAGTCATATTAGTAAAACTTATTCTCAAAAAAGGTTGGTAATATATGGTTTAGGGGTAAGTGCGCCATACGACTATTAACTGTGGCGCACTTGCCCTACTCGACAATTTTGAGGTGCATTTTTTCGCATTGCTAAAAAACCTTTATTTTAGTATATACAGATAAAATTCGGGCAGGAAGTTAAAATAAAAGGTTTAAACTATGTACTAACCTTACTGGTTTACAGAAATATGTTAAATATCTTGAAATATTTGATGTTATCTTTCACGGGGTCATCTCTGTTTACAGGTCTAAATGACACTTAAAATAAAATGGCGAATAAATCGTATTAAAATGAACAGAGCCATTTGTGTTTTTTAGTGGAACTGCATTTCAGTTAGAAGCATAGATATAAGATTGCGATAATTGTATAACATCAATAGTTTTCGATTTTTTTAGGGCAGGTGCACTTACCCCGTCGGCGCACTTGCCCCACCTGACCTTATAAATTAAGAATATAAAGGACAATGCCCAAAACCAGGCTATCTTGCGTCAGTCATGCGTCTCAACCAAATATCCACAAGAAATCATCATTTTAATTATTACTTTATTTGTATTTATTTCAGTCATAAGCGAATGGGGGTTTAAAAGATATGAAAAAAAAAGTTGTTTAATTGTTGCAAATGAAACATCCGATAATTTACTGCCAATATGGCGAAATAATACCAATTTATAACAAATTCCCATCTTAAATGGAATAAAAAAGTAAATATGTCCAAAAAATGGGCTTGTACTTGAATTTTTAATATATGTATATTATTTTATAACAATATATTATTCATCTCAAATATCTCAAATCTCAAATATATTGTTATAAAATAATATATTATACTTAATAATTATGACCAAATAGCTGGAAAAAAAGAGAAAATATTAATCGTTCCAAAAACAAACAAGAGGCGACTTGCATTGACAGAAATACTAAAGTCAGCTAAAACATGTCTGGACTTTATTTTTAAATTATGAATATATGGGTAGAGATTTTTATTCCACTGGCAACTGAAATTAATGACATTTTGACATTTCAGATTTGTTTGAATGTTAAATCATTAAAATATTATAATATTTATCTTATTCAAGATCGGAGTGTTTTTCTTATGTATTTTAATGTTGAGTCGAGAAATCCTCTGTTAAAAAACAACGTGTATAGTGTGTGTTTCGAACTTTGAGACGGAAGGCTTTTAGTTAGCAACACAATGTCGTCTAGAACCTAGACCCAGGACAGTTAATCGAGACGGCATATCCCGGCGGTGTATTAACTGCACCTTTGCGGTGCCACAGCAACGACACGTATATTTCTTGGACGAGCTGTCCAGTTTATAAGTTTTGTAGATTATTATGAACATAACCACAATGTGGGAAACATCTTGCCAAAGTTAAAGAAAACAGTTTTACAATAATAATAATCTGAACATGTTTAATCAACTTTTACATTATATTTTAGATTTCAAGGGGAATTAGTTTGTGCTGCCTGTTGGAGATCAGCTAATAGAGAGGTTCACAGACAACAACATGACATGACCCGACCAGCGCTGCAAGAAGTCATGCACTCACTTCAGGAGTATATATAAACGTGCTGCAGCTATATCAAATTCTTGTTTTTATTTTAGGATGCCAAGAATATATACCTCTAATAAAAATATACATCTATATAAAAATATGCATCCGATTTCGTATTTCTCGTTTTATTTTTCTTTCCCTATGATAATTAACTATTAGCGTAATCAGGCTGTGAAGTGAGTTCCTGGGTTCAATTTCCAGGCCAAGCAACATTTTATCTCGGTATTTCTAACATGAGTTGCCTGGGATTGGAATCCTCCAAAGAGGGTTGGCGTCAGGCATAGGCCGGTCATAAAAACTAATCTGAATCTATTCTACAATATGTGTTGACGCCATATTGGAGTGAGATAATGGTAGGTGGAATTAAAGATTAGGTAATCCATGTAATAGAATAAGTCGTAAGTCAGAAAAATATATGAGTACACAAAAGGTCAGATAACATAATATGCTCCGTGGAAAAACTAATATTCCCTCATAGTATCTTTTTAAGTTTTATTGGAGTTTCGTCTTATCAGATATGTTAGTACCTATCAGTTTCTTATGATGGCAATTAAAGCTAGGTGAAAAGAATGTCCAATAATTGCTTATAGCAATAACAAGTAGGTTCTGCAATATTGAACTTAATTAGGCACGTAGTTACTTTCTGCCGTACATTATTGCAGTCCATACTTAACCTCAAAATAACTGCGTTATAAAAATTCTGATTACTTCGAACTCCCATCGAATATCCAATTGTTTTCAATTTGTATAAGAATTAGGATATATTAACTATAGTTTAGTGAAGGTTTTGTACAGACGCAAGCGTAGCCCAACTTTCATACAAAAATGGGCATTCTCCTTTGCATGCTCATAAAAGCCTACGCATATCAGACATAATATCTGGCAGAACTATAAGTACTATTACAATAACGCGAAATGAGCACAAACATAATATATTTTGGCACGAAAATAGAAAACTAGAAAGTTTTTATAGATCAGCTCTAGGCACCCTTACTTTCCAGCTAGCTCGCTACACCCTTCTTCAAATAAGAAATAAAGCAAGTGTAACTCGACTAAGATCATACATTGTCCTTCAAGGTTTCTTTTAATACTAGACACGTCGACAAATTATTATTTCCAATCAAACACACTTTGCATACTTAATTGGAACCATAAAAAAATGACCTTATAATACCTATATACAAAAAAACGATGTATTCTTTAAATAATACTAACGTATTTTACACACGTTTCCAAAAAAAACTTCGTCTTGTTGTTTAAAAATACAGTCAAACATGAAACAGAAATGCAATTAGTTCCCTGTGACATGGTGGACGTGGCATTACTGTGTTATCTTTGGCTATTACTCAATCACAGAGGAAATCAGTGCCATCACTGTCAAGGGCGTGTATTCTCGACGACAAGGCGTTACTGGAAAACGGAATTTCTGCGTGTTCGTAAATATAATTCATAAATACAAAAGTTACACTGTCTAAGTCTTTATGCGTAATTAAAATGTTTATTCGTTAATTTATTTTTAAATCAATTACAAAAACATGTTTTGTCTGCGAAGTTGCTTTAAATTGTAAAAAAAATCGTACCCTACCATTTCCTCTCCAGACAAATATCTAAGTTTAGTTCGCGAAGTGCAATCTTAGTTTACACAGCACAATCTTACCGTAAGTGCTTGAAGATTGCGAACTTTACGCTATCTTCACGTAAGTCGTAATTGGGAAGACACGATAGTACCATCGCGGGTCGATAGGACCAAATATTGGCGCCCACCGTGGTTATTACTAACTGCAACGTATTGATAAAAATATAGCGGCAGTTAGTACAATTCAGCCTAATACTTAAAGTGCATGATATATGCAAAGACAATGAATAACAGTATACTGTCGTATTTTAAGTTTGTCTTTTGAGGAGAAGTCTGAGAATACTCTAAGGTTCACGTATTTTAATAAAAATTCAGAAGCTAAAATATATTGCGTCAATATTATCAAAGTGAAACAACAGAGCGTTGATCTCTGTTATCAGAGGTTTACGTAAAGGAATCTTGTCTGTCGATACTGAATGTTTTTATTACAAGCTGTGGCCGGCGCGACGAGTTTTATTTGACAAGCTTAATAAAATGGTCTTCGACATGGAATATTCATCGCCTTAATTACGTAATGTTTGATAACATAGGGTAATAAATTACTAAATGAGCCATTAAGAAGATATTTTTTTAGATTAACATAAAGTCCTCTGTTTGCGCAACTCCGAATTAAAACAAATAAATATCGAAGTCGATATGTCGCATTATAAGACAGTTCGAATTACTATAAACAGCAAAATATTTTATGTTGACATGGTTTATGTTCTATATTATAATATATAGAGAAAAAATATATACATTGTTATACAATCAAATGAAAATATTGTCAATCCCAAAAAACATAATTCATGCACAAATCAGAGTCACGTGTACTGCAAAACGTGGTACTAGTTAATAATGTTTTTGTTATTTCTAAAACTATCGAAAATATTGAAATATGCCTCGAATAGATACTACACTACCTGAAGTTATTATCAAAGGACCTTGTACTCCTCTCGACTCCACGTGGCTGACACCCTACGTCTCGCCCATCACTTTTGAACACCTAAAGATTTTTGTCCAGTCTGTACAAGTTATAGAGTTATTCCAAAACATTACAAAATTAATATTTGTGCAATATAAAATCAAATATTATCTTTATAGTGCTAATAAAACAAAATATATTACAAATTTGACAGGTTGCGTACGAGTTACCGAGTTATGACCAATCCAATACTTCAGATACAATCAATAACAAATGCTCGAACCACTTTATTATTTCAAACACTGTTCGATTGTTAAAAGCATTCAAAACATAGGCAATTATAAATCTAATACAAACAAAAAAGCATCATAAAGAGACAAGTGGTGCGTAACAGAAGTCGTCCAAGCGTATTAATTACCAGCGGTCGCACGTCGGTTATCAACGGGCTTGTTAAACGGATTATGTACACGAATGTTATCACACCTGTCAATAATATTGCCTCGAGTGAGCTTTAACTACGTTATCAATCATGCGATTAAATATGTTATACTTGTTTTGCGTACACGCGCGATTTAGGTGACATACATACATATATACATATTCGTAGTTGTGGCGGTAGAACTTTTACGAAAATATTAATGCCGATCGTTTGCGATCACTTGCGAAGTAATTATCCTTTACTGAATAATTATGAGATAGAATTTCTTTAACGTTCAAGTACCTAATTTTTAGAATAATTTATGTATTTATTATCCTCTATATTCCGTGACTAATGGGCACAGATGTGACACAGAGGTTACACAACACAAAAGCGATTTCTAGGAAACTAACATAATCTCTAATAATCTACCCGGAAAAATGCTAAAAATCTCAAAGTAGTCAGATTACGCAAAAAATTAACAAAACTTGGTTAACATTTTTATTTACTGCTTCTTGGTTTAGAATTTAAATAATACTCGTTTACTTTTTATTTAACAAATAAATCACGTGATGGTATTTTTCCGGAATTCCAATATAAATAAAGAATCCCTACAAACCTATCACCGAGCACTCCCGTCCTTAAAAGGCTCAATGAGCTATTCACAAATGTAATAGACGGAGATCAGTCACTTTTGTCATTACCAATATTTTACTTTGCTTTTATTTCCCGGAAAAATATTGCGTTATAAAATATTGATATTACGTATTTTAATAATTTTACGTTTAATCCAATCTGATGTACTTATGCTTGTAATTTGTTTATGATAAAATGCCGTACTTATAAATATTATAAGTATAGGTCAGCTAATATTTTCTGACAACGATTTACTTAAATTCTTAGCATTGACTGAAAAACAGACAGCAAAAGATCTCGAAGTTTAAAATTTTATACAGCTCTTTCTTACACTTATTTAATAATATATTTAATATATTATGTATACAGCACACATGAGCACATTACATTCTTTTAATAAATGTAGCTAAAATATTTCCGACGAATAATTATACTGGGAATGTACATTCAAACTAGTAGTTCATAACTACTCAATGTTTTAAATGCAGGACAATAAAATATAAAATCACAAATTTTCGTATTTCCGTTTCTATAGAATCTTCGCAGTGATTGAAATCTAATATCTAAGCCTACAAAAGATTCTCATAACAATAAAATTGAACGAAAGATATAGTCGAAAGGGTTTCACAAAGCAGACAACAAACTATCAACGGCCCGTTTGCTGCAATATCTACAGACAGAGCACTTACCATCTTACGCGCCGATTGTCTCTTTGTGGTCTCTTTGCAGCGTTTATTAAAACTTCTTACAAAACATTTGTCCTTGATACAATCTAAGATAGCTATAAAATTATTATTCTTAACGTGTTTTGCAAGCGAATAATGTTGCATTAGTCATCAGCTCACTTTGATAATTTAAAGCACAATAAACTAAAAAGACGGTTACCTGATAAAAAAATCACGTCAAGTAATCGCAGGTTCGGATCTCTTCAGCGATTAAGAAAGTTGTAAGTCCGTTGTCCACGCTAGGCTAACGCTGGTTGATTGGCTTTAAATAAGCCCAAAAACTATGAAGAACTCTCAGGTATTATTCTGGATCTCCTCACGATTCCTTTTTTCGTAGAAGCAAGTTACAAATATCAAGGTATATGTAATACAAATAAAATACCCTGTAAGGCGAAACTATTTTAACGAGTCATTACACTCGATATTGTGATACAGGTTAACAGAACTTATGTATTATATTTTTGTCCCTGAAAACTAACCCAGAAAACTTTAAATGTAAGTCCAAAACTTTTAATAAGTCCCACTATGCATTCCAAAGTAAAATCGGTTTTCATTTTCCCTATAAATAAGATAGATTAAGCAGTAAAATTAACAGTGTAATTGATAACATTTTCAAAAGTAAGCTGCTAAGGGGACGAATTGTATTTATTCCCAGAATAATATAACGATACATACAAAGTAAGTCGGAAAAAAAATTATCCCCGAAAACTACTTCACGCGGGTGAAACCGCGACCATAACTAGTATGACAATATAGGAAACTTTGCTATTATATACTGAGACTACATCTAAGAAAGATGTTCATTAGCAGAAAGCAAAGCAGCCTTGAACCCAATAAGTACCGAACTGAGCCAAACACAAGAAATAATTCAATTTAAGACACCGCGTAATCGAACAAGCGTGTTTATCATCGTTAAGACGTTTTTACTGAGATTAAAACCTCTTCAGCTAAATTGTTCCTTAAAGTGACATATGGAATGCCCAGTTTCATTAATTATCCCGAATATGAAAAATCTTAAAAAACAAAAAGTAAAGGAATGCTACAAAAAAGCCATGAGCATGAGCTTAAACTTTAAAGTGAAATAACTCATTCCTATAAGTGATATTTCTAATTTCGAAACCAATCAATTGATGATTTTAATAATATTGAAGATTGAGTTATACAATAGACTGATGGTAGTGAGTAGGGTAGTGAGACTAAGACTGAAAAGTTATATATCAAAGTATTGGTACTCTTGGTATGAATCATGTAGTACACGTTACACCACTAAACTTATCTTAGTCACTAACGATACCGCATTGCGAAATACAATCCGCATATAAATGATATAATTCCAAGAAATATATTCCTAATTTTGAACGTAATAAAGTGGTAGAACCATTAACCTAATACCACAGTTTAAACATCAATCTTTAAACAGGATCATCTTATTAAATCTTTAGTCTAACTTCGCAGGCCTATAAACAAAATGCATCATACAAACGAATAGGTGTCTATTGTTTTTATTTCTGGTATCCAGTTTAAATTTGGTGTTAAAATATAATCTACATTGTAATAATTACATTCTCGAATTTCTATTTGAAATGAATGTTAGAGTATTTTTTGATAATATGTGTTTGTATGATATCACAGCTTACGCTCAATTCTGAAATACATTATTCATCAATAATTTTATGTCAGGTTGTTATAATTATGGATTAAATCTATACAATATACATTGTATTCTCTATATCTATACAATTTGACTTTCGGTGTTAAATTAACTTACGCCTAATATATTGGCTTAATGTTAATAATATGTAACGTCTTCTTTATAATGTGGTTACAAAAATATAAATTACCTTTGACTTTAAATATTTATTTCAATTTGATTGTAGAATTCTCGCTGCATTTTGTCAATACGAGTATCTCGAGCGGAGATTTCTGCGCGAAACCGTCGCTAATAAAATGCTATTTGCAATCCTTTATCTCCGCGGCACGCGCATATTATATTTTTATTGGCCCCAGACTCAGTAAGCATAAGTGACTCATTTTATCATTGAACGTCCTGATGTCATATTGCCGAGATTGGATTATTAGTTTTAGTTTCAATGAACAAATCAGGGCCCTGATTCTGTATGATAGTGAAACGCGTAACGCGGCCGTGTCATGTTATCTCCGAGAAATGTGCGTGGAATGGTATTCTGTAAGTCAAATTTCTATAGTCCTAAACATGACGCGTTGTGTTACGTGCTTGTTATGCACTGTCAAAATAACGTGCGGGATAGAGAATAAGACTCCTGTAATAACATTAAACCGGGAATAATAATAAGGTTGTATAATGTCTACACAATGAATAAAAATAGACTTAATTTTAACACAGCCACGCCTTTGACATTGTCTCAACTGAAATGACAAAACTTGCAAATCATTACTTAGAAAACATACTCTCTAAACAATGGTAAAAAGCCATCTATTTCTCTACGGTAATACAGTATGTAGATAATATTTTTTGTAGCGAATGGACCATTTCTATCATCGTATCAATGCTTCTGTTTCTCAGAAGATCAACGATAAAGCAGTTTGGTGTTGCATTGCAAGTCATCTGCCATTGGCGCAATTGCTTTTAGTTAATGGATTCCTCTAGCTCTTAGTTTTAGCTAGTTTTAATGGCTGATACTAAAATTGGATTCTATTATATGTGGTGGTTGCGAGCAGATGATTTCAAAACAGTTACAACTGTTAATAAAATAATTACTATGTTATTACGTAGATTTTTAATTCAATGGTTCCAGTGTCGAAATAAACTTCGCTAACTACGATATGTTGAGTTTGGGTTAGTTATTAAAACGGTCAAAATAGTATCGGAAGAAAATCTAGATTTGGATTGTCTTATAAAATAATATGAATTATTCAATGAATTTAATAAAAAACTGTTCGGATTTCAATATAACTTTATATAAAGATGGTAATGCAGTGTCACTTCAATTTGTCATGCTCTCTATCACTCCGCCATCCGTCAGCTTCCATAAGAAAACTAATGAGACGAAAAATTCTTTAAGACCGAACATTCCAGAAAGTCTCGAAACTGTATCCATAACGTCTTCGGTAGGTAACTTTTATACAATTCAGAATTCGATCAAGGCCCAAATACATTAACAATACCAGCTGAATACAAATAAAACAAATCAAGCGGCTACATTTCGGAATGCTTCCATTAAAGGAAGTTGTATCGTTAAAAATATTTTTGATTATCGATTTTTAAGCGTTTTGAGTGCATTAATTTCATCCATGCGGATCAAGGATACAATTACGCCAAACCAATCGAGGTGAGCAATAACTCCATTTCTGTTTTGGTATCAATATCAAATAAAGATACGAAATACAATCAAATATTTCCCTTGACAATTATAAGACATCCGGTAACCATTATGGACTCAATAATGAACGTGGTCGGTCTATCGTAGCTTCCGTTCTAAATTGACTTTCTTACAAAATAAGCTGTTTCGTATTTCAGCGTGTCTGTTCATGACGAAATAAAAACACAAAAATATTTTTGCTTTGCATTTGCCTTTCGCGTTCTTAATCCCACGTTTTATTGTCGGTTTCAATTCAATTTCATGTCAAACACTCAAGGGTAAATGTATGTTGGAAATATTTGCTGCGGCGTCCAAAGAAAAGAGCCTGACTGAGGATCATTATGTATGAAGAAGGCTTTTTATGTTTTTATGAGAAATGTGTTTTAGACTTTATTCATTTTAATATTGACTTATAAATAAATAAAGTCCTCGTTGTCGAACAACAATTATAGCAATAAGAAATGATGGATTGGTTTATAGCTACTATTTAAATCAATTTTAAATAGCGCTAAAATTGTTTTTCACCACAAACTACAACCATGTCACATAATGTTTTACCATTATTTGACGTCACCGAAATTTCTATTACCGCAGCGAGCAACAAACAATATAATTGGTTTTGCATCAAGTATTCATGTAGTAACAGATGTCATATTTTGCACTATAAACACATACAACGCATTATAGCATGAATAGCGATGAAATAACCAAGAAAGGGTATTTTTCGTAAAGTAAAAAAACTATAAGTGCTACTGATAGAAAAAGGACGAAATGTATTTAAAATTCCAATTTGTGTTTTATTTAATGTTAAACTAAAGTCGTTCTTCTCAGCTATGAATAAAAGTCAATCAATTAATAGAGGTCGCGTATCATTGATGTCAAGGATTACACCAACGTCTTCAATTTCGTAAATACTATTGGAATGCAACAATCAAAACGTCACAGTCCACCTGCGTGTAATAAAGCTTTGCGTTTCATAAATAAACATAAGTCTTTAAAAATAAGAACAAAACTAATATATTTTTCTTAATCTTTTCTAAATTGATCCTCGAGGCAGTTGATCCTTACCAATTGGCTAATTTTATACTTAATTTCAACATCACTCAGATGAACTTCGAAAACGCAGAGTTGGCACGCAGGATCTAATATAGGTTTCCCGGAGAACCAAAGCAAAACACTCAACATTTTACGGGCCGGATGCGGCAGCCCGGTGCACGGCAATAAACGTGCCTCAAAAACGGCTCTTCGGCTCACGGCGATTGCAACCAATCGTGCGGGAGTTTTAGTCGTATTTTACCACGGAATATTAGAATTTCCACTTCGAACCTATGTATTGGTACATACCTGGTTATTGGAGATGGGTTATTTAGATCATTCAATGTGAGTAAAGTCGGCAAGTAAAGTTTAGCCTATAACCTTACCTAAAATCCACAAATATTACTCTTTTTCGCTAATCGCTGCAGTTAAAATAAGGTTTTATTTCATTATGTTGTCAATTAGAAAATAAATCTTGCTTTTTACTATCGTCTAGCATTGCATTGATTACAGTTTCACTCAATTACCAAAAGGCAAAACTTTGTTCATAAACCACGTCGTTGCAGTTAACGTAACTAGGAAATCCATAAACTAATTTGAAATGCTAACATTGTTAAATCTGGACGGCAATTACAATTAAGGCCGACAGGAAAAGTACATACGCTCTAAATAAATAGGACATGTTTTTGAAAACAATAGTTTATATATATAAATGTTCATCTCGACTCAACTACCTCCATTTATATAATGATATAACATGAATGTTATAAACTATTATTCTCATTGCAAAAAGGATCAATTTCATAGATAAAACCAACTTTGCTTACTAAGTATAATTCTTTGGCGATCATGGATATCTTTATAACAATGCTTTTAATCAATTTCGTGATTTTTTAAGCAATGAACAAGTTAGAATACAATGTTTCCTAAGGTAAAAAAATCCTTTCTTTTACTAACTCTAGTGTTGTATGCACCAATTTTACGATTTATATTTATTCTCTAGGAACGTGAACCAATTTTCAACGTGTTTAAAAATGCATATGTAAGGTTTTAAATATCATTAAGTGGATTACTATTTACTGTTTCTGTAATAGACTGATGAGATAAAGCAATGGTCGGTGAAGGGCGGCGGAGTCATCGGGGCGTGATGCTCCGCTCTACGATCGCTCACCGTACCCCGAGTGTCAATTAGGGCATGTGTGGTGCGTAGAGTCCGCACACCTCATATTCTCCGGCAATAGACAAATCATAAAAAACAACGACACATTCTCCTCTCGCGTGCAAAAAGGTGATGACGTAAGGTTTCTGCCCATTCCTTCGCAAATAATATTTATAAAATAAAATATTTTGAGGTAATAATATGGCAATTATGTATGTATTGCTAATTTTTAATGACTTATTAATCTCCCTTAGTAAAAGACATGTTGTGAAACAATAGCTTTTAAGTATGTTGTACGTAAATTACTTATCCAAGGAAGGATATGAATAAAATCACATAACTAAAGAACCATCTGGAAAAGCGAATGACGCTCATAAGGATTGTTGCAAGACCACGTACTGGCAGACAGACCTGCAGTAGTTATACATCATTTTTTACGATCTGCAATTGACAGGATGAGAGTCCTGGTGACGACTACATGTTATCATTCAACAAATTTAATAAGAAAATGTACACTTGTAATTAAACACATCTTATATATGTATTCGTGAGCTTAACTTCTTATAAATTAATATATACCCACATTAATTATCAAATAATACCTTTTTTAGAACTTTGTGAACTCCACCCTACTAAAGGGCAAGGGAGTAAATAAACCCCAGCATTTCAGTGTAACAATCTACATCACATCTGATAGTTACTATTCGCTAAACTAACTAACAATCATTGAATATTCATGACACTCTTGCCAATTATAAACATTATTAATCAGTGCTTTCGTCATGGTTTAACCGCTTTCTCTAAACAATAATTTGAATCACAGCAATAAAACACTGATCAAGTCGATCGCTGATATAAAATATTCATTTGTAAGACTCCGAAATCATAATATTTAAGCGATAAATAAAAGAAAAGCGACATATGAGCGTAGAGCGTATTTAAGAGATAAACAAAAGAAAAGCGACATATGAGCGGTACGTGCATCAACGATCATAGAATCTCGCGGGTGATCTCAGAGGTGTGGTCAAGCGAGTAACTCCCGCTGAGCATTTCAGGTGAACTCAGATGAACACCGCGACCTCTGAAACTAGGTTACGCTCCAGCCAACGAACGGTCGCACATAAAATAAGTTAATCTCTAAGAATTTGATAATTGCATCTTAATTATCTCGGGTTGTTTTAATTGGGTTAATAGGTACCCTAGTATTTGTAGAGAAACGTTAATATTTACATGTTAATAAAGTTTAATTTGGGCGATAAAATATGGTCTTAATTGGTGGTTCTTGAAGCAGGTATAAAGGAATTTTACTGGTAGGTGTAATAAGAAATCTAGGTGCTTTGACATAATATAAGATGATGGTAAAGTTACAATTCATTAATGACAATAAGTGATGGCTTTTTTGACAATTCTCTTAGGGTCGTCAATTAGATGTTGTATAGTAAGAATCTACTTACAAATACGATGGAATCATTACAAGTGTATTAACTTTTCCTTTGTTCAATTATTAACTTTGTGTAACATTTGCCTATCAAAGAGAACTAATAATTTTGTTTTGTATGCTTACGTACAAGAAAATTCAAAACACGGATTCATTGTAATTTTGTTTATTTTTTTAGTTGAAGCAAGATCACTTCAAATCGATTTTATTTTAGATTATTCCGGTGATTTTAAGGTCATTAAAACATTTTAATTAAATAAAAATGTCATTCCGTTATTTTTGACAACCCTAACGCAAATGTATAATTTTTATGAAGAATTGGTGATGTTTACCATTTCGCCTATAAATCCAGTAACCAGGTCCCGGCTACTTTTAACGCTGACCCCTTACATGCAATTATTACACAGGCTACGAACGAAAAATTCGTCTGTGGATTGTGGATGTATTTTTTGTTCATAAGATATTTTGTTGCCAAAATCTATTTTTAAGTATTCTTTGATATTAATTATAATTTGCTTAAAAAATGTTGTAACAACGCATTCTATGAAGAATAGGCGTATTTAATACTCGGAAATATAAATTATAGTCGCAATATATTTTTCGTAGAAAAATCGTCCAACACTTTGGAAACCTGTTAAAAATGGCAATGATACCAGGATACCAGGATACCAGGTGTTACAGTACCCTAGGATACTAGGATACTGTAACACCTGGTATCCTCTCTTATATTTTGAAAAACGTTCGAAATGTTCCATGATCAATTGATCGCGCATGTGCATAACCTTCCTCAATAAGATATAGCTGCCTTGATATAATTTACCTCATCAGGCCTAGAACACTGTATGTTATCCCTTTAGACTCGGAAAGCAATAGCTGTCACACGGGGTATATCTTATTATCCTACGATATCTTGCTTACATTTCTTCAGCACGGTCCAAAAGATTGGTAAGTTCCTCTAGCTTCATAGGAAAGGTATCAGTGGCGAAGCGTCCATATAACCCGATTCCAACCAGACATGAGGGTGCTGACTACTGTCTCCAGTGGGGACATTTCGTAACTTCTTATTCCATTGTCAGGTTTTAATCAAATTTATAACACCATGGATTCTGTTAACGATGTCAGTGCATATTTTGCTTTAATAGCAGATTTCCAAAAGATTATTTATTCTCAATTCGTGTCTTATTTTTTTGTGGTTGATCTCTATCCTTGCTCTTAGAATTGAATTTCATCTGAATACCTACTTTGCTTTTGATCAAATTAAAATACATATTTAAGTAGGTACCTTAAATATATATTACCTTAGTACTTACCCAAGGCCGTGACAAAATAGAGTAGGTAGGTACTTTCTCGATAAAACATTTTATTAAGCAAGCAAATATAATAAACTGGAGTACCGTAAAACGGTATAAACAGGTACCTTAAATAATATAACATTGATAGCAAGGTACTATTTTACATGTTTTTTGAGTACGTAAATCATTATATAGGTATTATATATTTTTATAAATCGGCTGTGTATAGCTCTGTTGTGGTAAACAAACAAGATCCTTGAAGAATAAGTTATGTTTGTAGGCATAAGAATTAGGTATAATGGCAACAAGTTACAAGATCGTAACCGGATTTATTACAACGCATCCTCGTAATGTGTCATGTTGTCTCTGGTCCAGGAACCGGCTTTCGGTAACTCATAAATCATCGTTTGCCGTTTTTCACAATCCACATGTCTGATGATATGCACGCAGTCGTTGTTTGCATATTTAAATACAAGCTACTTAAATTTAAATTATTATTTGACTTACCTCTATTAGGAATCCTCGAGGGCGACGTCCCTGTAGCACGCCGGACGGAACGGCCGCTGCGCACCGAACATAAACACTGCACCAAACGGTTAAAACAAACGGAATAACCTATTTGTGTGTTTACACTGCACTGTTATGATGTTCTGTCACTGAAATCCAATTCTTTCGTTTGTTTTTATTCACGATATTATAAGTAAAGCACGCATGTCAGTTTAAACGCATAATAAATTCTATCACTACTCCGTACAGTATCTTCCAAGACTGCCGCTCGATGACTGGCGGGGTGGCGGGCGCGCGCCGTTTGTCTGGTCGGTCGGGTAGCATCGCGGAAGGCGGGGCGGTAGTGCGGCGCGGCGTGCGACGCACAAACAATACGCGACTTCTCAAATTAGCAGTGTTATACTAAAAGAATGAATGGAAACAATGAATTAAAAATGTTTCCGTAGACAATATTTTAAAGTGTAATTTTATTAAAATCTTGAAATATTTTTTACGAAAATGATAATATAATTGTGAGCTTTTATAAGAGGTTTCGTTATGAAAATACATAGCTTCAATAAAGTGCATTTTAATATTAATATTATTTTTAAACATATCGAAAATACTTACATACATTTCTAAATTCGAAAAGGTTGTAATATTATCTCCGTCCAGGTAAACTTTACAGTCGCTATAAAATATTTGTTATATACTTAAGTGTATAAATATAGGTATGGCCTATTCATTAAAATTGTGATCTACCTACTTACGTATAAAAACGGAGTAGTAAACGAATTAAAAGCTCTACCTACTACCTAAATATATTTTGTACGAAATGGCAAACAAAAGGTTTTTTTGTCTTAAAATGAGTACACTTTAGGTTTTAAAATTTTGCCGGAGCGGCGATGTCATAATATCACTTTTAAAGTAATTATTATAACACTACTTTGGCTTCGCATGGGTGAAATTTACTGGGTAGGTTTCTCGTATGCGAAACCCCGTCTGTATTACGTTGTCCGCTTCTGCCACCTAACAGCCTAATGTGTAACTGGTTTAAAGGTCTGCAGCAAATTAAATTATAAGGTGAGTACTTATATACATATGTACTTAATAGCTATTATATATTTAAAATAGATAAAATTCAATGGATTTTGCATAAAATAATTTAAGTACTTACTTATTTAAATTGACACCATTATGAATGGACTAATTTAAAAATGTATACAAAAGCATAAGGATAAAAATAATTAATGTGTAGATTATATACCTACCAAAGTTTGATGTGATTTCTCTTCATTGTGGCCGGTTACTAAAACCTACTAAAATATTATAAAAATTAATTTAATTTACTCCTTTAATCGGTAAACACGTCGGAATGTGATTTACTTAAGTACTTTGTATTAAAAATTAGAACTGTGTGTACTGTTGGTCAACCTTATTTAAAAACATGCAGTCGAATTGAGAACCTCTTCCTTTTTTTGAAATCGGCTAAAAAAAAAATAAGTCTCACAAGTCAAAAAAGAATTCATAGTTAAAACATGATTAAATCCTAAGTAGAACCCTTGACTCTACAACCTCTAGAACCTACTAACTACATCTGAGTAAAACATATTTGGTTTGTTTATTTACACAGCATCTAAAGAATAATTTACAAAAGTAAGATGCTTTAAAACGCTAGCAAGTAGCTACAAATGTAAACTACCCAATACAAAACCGAAAAAACGCAAACTGTTAAAGATAAACATAAAAAATGATCAAAGCAAAACGTACGTTGAAATTGAATTCTGGGCCAGAAAATGCTTTTAAAATATTCCGTGTGTCTAAAATGTTGTCATAAGATATCATCATCGGTTTGGGCTCACTATTTTTTTCTCCATACATAAAACATCTCACAAAGATAAAAATCGCAAATCAAGCAGTTTATTAGTGTCCTAAACTTATTTATTTTGTACCCACTTAGTTTATGAAATCTAGAACATTCCTTCCTTCTTAATTATGTGCTAAATCGTAATATTTAAGTTGTTTAAGAATTTTAAGTTGGTACCTAAACGAGGGGATCTTATTAGTAAGATATTAATAGTATAATTTATAGTTACTTTTAAGTGCAATCATTATATAAGTAGTTAAAGATAGAATAAGTTTAAGTATGTAATCGAATGTAAATTAAGTAATAAGAAATAACATGGATTTTTTTATTGCTTTGAATGACGAGACAAGCTTGTCGTTTGCCTGATGGTAAGCTATACGACCGCCTATAAACAGTAGAAACACTATCCAACACCTTGAATTACAAAGTATTATTTGGTATTCCACTGCGCTCGCCATCCTGAGACATGAGATATTCAAGTCTTATGTCCAATAGTTACACTGGCTAACATGTCCTTTAAACGGGAACACAACAATGACTACACACTGCTGCCTGGCGGCAGAAATAGACATTGCAATGGGGTTCCATTGCATTCCATTGGGTAGGTTTACCCAGGCGGACTCCTACATATCAGAGATCTACTACCAGTATATTATGTATGTATGAAGTTCGTGTATAGTATATCTCTAAATAATCCGTTAATTTCCTTACAATGCCCCAATTGCTTTCAATTTATACTGCACAGAAAGCGGATCAACGCATGCTCACAGATATACATTGGAGCAAACGGAATGCTTTAATTTACTTAATCTCAATAAAAAAACAAATGTACCTAATATTACAGTTAGGTACCCTGTGTTACGCCAACAGCAGTTTGACACTAAATGAAAATAAGTGTTACAAAATTTATAGGTGTTATACGTTCTACACTACGATCTAGAACAACAGGTACGTAAAACATTATTCTTTATCAATTAGAAAAAGTAAACAACTCAGGGCTATATTTATTTAATACAAAAATATTAGAGCATCTACCCACAATAAAATTTAAAGTTAAAACTTAAGAGCTCGGTTGGAAACCTAAAAAAAACTGCAAAATTACTTATTACTGATAGTAACCTATAACTCAGGCGTAACTAGTCTAGGATCCCGATAGGACCGTACATTAACGAATTATTTTTATTTAAATAGGTAGTTACAAATAGGTAACTAATTCATCTTTTTAAGGTCATTGCGGTTATGATCTCAATAATAAGTTTTTTTTTATTTTATTTAATATTAAAGGTGACGCTTCTGTCCTTGACCACAGTGAGATTTAAGACACAAACAACATTGGGTTCATACATTAACCATTATAAAAGAATTTAACATAACGCTTTAGAATTTCATATACTTATTCAAAGCGAATTTATCAAATCTATTTTGGTTTTATAGCAAAGTTCCACTGTAAATAATGTTTCATGAAAACCAATAAATATACTTCAAAGCACAAATTATGCAAAATAAAATAAGCTAGTTAAATAGAAGCTGCAATGCTGCTAGCTGCAGTCTAGTTGAGTGTGGAGCGGACTGCCGAGACGAATGTTCGCAGATTCAAACGCAAGAGCACAGCCCTCAAACTTTAAAAAAAAATGTGTAGGTTGTGTATCCTTTATGAATTATGGGTTGTTTTAACGGTGAAGGAAAACATTGAGGAAACCTGTATACCTGCGAAGTTCTCAATAGAAATTTTGAGGGTGTGTGAAGTCTACCAATCTGCACTAGGCCAGCGTGTTAGACTAAGCCCTAATCCCTCTCATTAGTAAAGGAGGCCCGTATCCAGCAATGGGACACTATAATAGGACCGATATTATTATTTGTTATAGTAAAATGGGTGTCTCGCTACTTGCAATCCATCAAGGGCAGTTGAGTTGGAACTTGTGTACAGTTAAGTTTTTAGGCAAATAAGTACCTACACCATAAACCTTGATGGTGATAATAAACAACGCGAGTGATGTCATACGATAATAAATTCTAATGTGTGAGCTATTCGTGTCAGGCAAAATGATGCATGGATTCACATATCACGTATAGGACATGGGTTGACTTGAAACATGCATCACGTACGCAACGGGTGATTGACTGAAGGCTGTCATCCCTTCGTCCTTAAATTAGATAGCGGACGGACTTTAGAAAGCCAAGCAACAAATATTTTGATATATCAATATTACACAGTGAATTTTTTGCTAACGCAAACACATTTCTACCAAACTTAAACTTGTAGTTTGAACTAAGAATCGTATAAAGTAATATTACTTTGAACAACTATTGTGGAAATGCAACACGTACAAGTTTAATGGTCACGATCCAAAGATAAAGTGTTTTGCATTGCTAACATTTGCTCCTGCAACAAAAGACTCTAGTGCTAATCGCGAATTCTAAATTCCCTTTATGAATTTATGATAATGTGCTTATGTTTCTCCTTCAAACAAAGTAATTCTTACCTGTACCTTTTGAACAACGTTTTCGCACGATGTATTTTTGGAGTGATAAAAACTAATGGCGTCCCCACATTCCACGTTGACGACAGATTTTTATCGTAAGTACAGCTAAGTATACAGTCGGAGAATCATAGTGAAAAACAGCATTATCTTGATTATTATAGTAAGTTATAGTATATCAGATTAAAGCAATAAAATATAAACCATGAAATTATTTAGGTTAAGAAAGGGATTCAGGTTTGATCGTCAGGCCAGTCAATAAGAACATAAATGTTTTTCGATAAAGGGAGTTGGAATTTACGCCCGGCATGGTAGATTCATTTCCTATTACATCACGTGACGGATATGCTTGGTGAATTGTTGCACCTCTGCCTACGCTTGAGCTTGAGTTATACCTACATAGGTATAAAGATTAGGGATAAATATTATAAAATAAATAAAAAAATAAGGATAAAATGATGACAAATCGTCGATGTATAGGTAGCATATATCTTAGCAGATTAGTACTTACTTGAGAGCCTTCAAATGTAAGTAGGTATATGAATTTATAATAAACAAAATGAAGAGTTAAATAGAATCGCATACCGATATTTTAAAAATCAACACCACATAACACATACTTTATGCCTTTATCGTCGAAGGGGTGGACAGAGATTCAACCAGGGCACCCATTGTCGTCTTGTGTGTTCCATCCCACGACGTAATATGGGGCGAGCCTATCGCGGCACAAATTCCAGATACCTGGGTAATGCTGTGCAGAAAAACCGAATATCCTTGCTCGACCAGGATTCAAACCCAAGATCTCAGCTTTGCAGTTGTAAACCAACTATGCCACCGAGGCAATCATATTATGGACACCACAATATGATCACCATATATTATGGATATAATGATTAACCAACATGTCATGACATATTTTACTTTTACTTTACAGCAAAAGTGAAGGGCGAAAATAACGTCAAATCAGCGGGAATCGAATTTGTTGCCAGACGGCTCCGATAATTCGCTAAACCCGGCACTGATGTGGAAAAACGAGCGTCCCAAATACGCGTAACCGCATTCACAAAAGCAATCGCTTACTTTTATTAATATTTGCTAGTTTTTGCATTGGTCATGTTCAATTTTGATATTGATGTTCCTTTCGGACATATTAGTGTAGACAAAGGTAAACACTTGTCTGCAAACATTTTTCTTGTGCTAATGGAATGTAAACACTGACAACGGCAAATCGGTCCATAAATATCAATGATTAGTCTGGAACAGAGTCACCAACAGTGACGATGCGAGTCGCATCACTATCAGATGGCAAAATCTCTATATTCGTCTGGCAACGTGACATACAATGCCACGAATTCTGAATGCTGATTACCAACATTATAGCCCGAACAATTGACTGTCAAAAACAGTAACATAGAATCGACATTATGTAATGCTATTACTTCTACGAGCAACGTCCTTATTCAATAAAGTACCGGTCTCAATCCAACAACAACATATTGCACTGATGTTAAGGATGTTTACGGGGACTGATTATTGATTATCATAAGACAGACCAGCAATACGGAGAGAAATCCGGCGATCGTTACAACACAACGGATTTTAGTAATAACATTCGCCCGGAATGTCATCGTATAATAAATGATTCAGGTGCAGTGTAGTTATCCTGCCGTGACAGTAAAACACGAGGCACAAGTACTCTTCGATCAGTTCTATAGAAAAACAATATAAAATATTATTATATTGATAGGAGTGATAGAAGGTCAAAGGTCGACCTCCGGTACGCCTTGATATGACTTATTCGAGTCACATCTCATGTAATCTCGGCTGCTTGTAGATGTACAGGGCGTCACAGATTATCCTCCGACATTGAAGTAGTACTTGCACGAATGTTAATGTACTGGTGAATATATCAATCGATCTAATATAAAATTCCTTATGCGGCATGTGGTGCACATATTAAAATTTTGTTATCATGTGATAATATCATTTTCCTTGTCATTTATTTTTTGCTACAGCCCACTTTGTTACTTATATTTACTTGCTGACATTATTATGTGTATGTAAAACAAACTGTGTAGGTAGTCCCTATAGATTAAAGAAGAAGAGAACCGGATAAAAAAGTAAACATGTAAGTATCGACAAAATTTAAGAGTTTCTGTTAATCCCTACGTTTGTAACATGGTCACGATATTGAAAATATTAAGTACGTAGAACAATTTAATAATATTTAATTTCTTTTAGCTTTGTAATAAAAGTTAAAACCCTGTTTCACAAGTTTTAAGTAAATTTTATTTGAATTTAGTTATATAAAACTACCATTGTAGATAGTACTTATTCCATTACCTTTTATCTGGGCATCAATTTAAGTGTGACTTTTCTATTTGGGCGGCTTAAAGATTTATGTGACAAACAGTATTTATTAAAAAGTTATGAAATAGAACCTTTGTATTATAAAACAGAAGCATAGTCGGCTACATAGTTTAATATAGTGTGCTTACATTTAGGAAGTACATACTTGATTTGATTCACAGGCCAGAATGCTGAGAAAGCAGTTGTCCTCATTACTCCCATGTACCTCTACGGGGATAAAAACATCTAAAGATTAGTGATTACTTTGATGCTGTGCAGTAATAGTAAGTATAAAGAACTGATAGGTTAAATGAATTCTGTACAAAAACTATATCTACTCGCATGCATCGTGGCTTAAAATAACGAAGCAAATAACTAGGACTGGACTGGCAGGAAGCTGTGATATCAAGCCTGCCGGAAGGAGGTTGCACGGTTCCCGTTTTCCCAGCTCAGCAACAACCTGGTCGTATCTGACTGGATTCCATTTCCCATGCACCAAAGGTTTTATCTGCCTTCATTAACCCACTTCTATTTTCACAGATATAAAATTGGGTAAACTATAACTACATGTTTTTGCAAGAATTTTGTGTCAGAAAACAAGCTAATTGACGAATGGGTCACCAGCTGGTAAGTGATGACAATCTAAGGTCTGCGTCGTTTAGAGCTGCCATTGACCACAATGAACATAAAATTATGATATGTAATATATGGAGTAAACACAAGCACAGCAAGGGTAACAGCAGCAACCACTATTATGTTCCGATAATAGGAACATAAGTAATTGTTAGGCATTACGACACACCATTGTCTCAAGGCGACGAACATCGCTTTGTAATAACTACTTAATTACCCTTCCTCGCTGCGTGGTAGTCGTATAAGAAGTATTGATTGATATCGAATACGTTTATGGGTAATCGAGGCAGTTACTCTCATGCGAGCAAATTGCTTATCCTGTAAAAAAAACCAACTCGCTCAATATATCAAATTGATACAACTTTAAGATCGGTTGAATTTTCTTTCATCAATTAAAAAACACAGACATCTTGAAGCTAAATTTGAATAAAATAAAAGGTAACGGGGAACAATATAAACGCCAGTAAATGAAAACAATCATAGAAATTCAGTGTCTGAAGCTTTAAGAATCAGTGAAAAACATAGGTAATACTTAATGTGGTTGTTGGTGATTTCATTTGGCATGGTAACGAAAGACAGTATTAATATTTATTTGACCTTTTGCTGTTCTGGAACCTCGTAATATGCTCTATCAAAAACCAAATTTAGCGTCGTGCTGTTTACATTTTAATATAAGAATAATATTGTGTTTATCATATCAATAGGGTAGGTACAGACTTTTCTAGATATATGGAACGCATAGTAACTAGGTTCCTAAACAGTTTTAGACCATAAAGGTATTCAAATACTGTTTAAACTGCTACGATTACTCAAATTCATTTAAAAAAGCGTAAAGTATAATAGCTACGAAAATATAATCTTGTCAATATATATCAAAATAGTAGGTGCTACTCGAAACTTTGCTCGTATTAAAATTTAAAATCCTTTCTCCGTACGGAGACTTTAAACAGAGGTCCCAACGTATACCTTCCAGGATAAAATTATATGTTAATCCAGGACATAGTCTATCTGTGAACCAAATAAGCCAATAAAAAATATTTTCCATAGACACATTAGGAATTGATCGCATTTTAACCTCGCCTGAATGTCATAGACACCCTCTTTACGATAATTTTGTAAGGTTAATTTTATCGAATTATAATTAAAATATAAATAATCCCTAGATGCCCGAAGAACTGAATGATCTATTAAATAAGTACCTAGTGCTCGGAATTTCAGTAGGCGTGAGGTCGACATTACCGGGCGCTTCGCTGCACACGATCGATACCGAGGCCAATCGCACAAATACCACATTTAAGGAAGGTTACTGCAATAAAGATAAACTGGGGTTTACGTTAATATCGTCGGTCTTTAATATGCAACCCCTACTACAAGGCCAAAATATCAAAGCAGTGACTGCTTGATAGCAGGTATAACTACATGTCCCACGATTACAAAAATTTGGTAATGTTTACAACTGGTACATACATATCATATTGATAGAAGGAGAGAAGTACACTTTTTGGGCTCTACTTCGCTTGCCATTAGGTGCGGTGGTAAAACAATGAAGTGAACCGTACTTGTCAAAGAAAAAGTGTAAAATTTGTAAACCATCGCATCATAAATCTATTAATATCTAATTGTGCAACATGAAATTAAACAAACATTATTACCTACTTACCTGATTTTTTAAAACCGGATGTGTTTGTGTTGGGATTTGTCAATACCAACATTGTATAAACATGACTTCGTTGAATAACAAACGATTTTCAGCATTACGCGTACGACGCAGGGTTCCACACCGTAACACTAAGCAGAGCTAATCAGATAACATTGACATTGTTCTAGAAGGTCAGCCTGGGGGTTGCACGCGACCAGTCAATTTTCGAGAGGGTTGCAAATTACGTAGTTCACCGATAATCGCATCATGCCAAGGCCAGATTAGAACGCCTTCACAGATATGGTCTTTGGTTTTCGTTATTAACTTTTCAAGGATGATCTTTTAACGAAAGGTATTTTGGACGTGAGCATGACACGACAGCAATACGCTGTGTAACTTGTGTACAATTGAACGATAAAGCGTAGAAGCCGACTCATGGGAGCCACATAGCAACAATACGTACTACTGACTTTGTATTACAGAGCGATGTGTGGCACGGTGCTATTCACCTTAAGATATAACAATCTACATGTAAAATTTCATAATAACCACCCAGAATATTGACGTAATTTTATGTCCTACATTCTGGAGATTCACCAAGCTTGCACACTACAGCTTAGCGACATCGTAAACAATTTTGAGGAACCCGCAGACATTTTGGGTTTATTAAAAATACTACTTATACCAGTCATTACTATTCTTTTTATAATTTATTGCCAACAAATAGCAATAGCAAACGCTCCCGATAGTAAAATAAAATACAATTCTCCATAACTATAGCAAAATACAACTTTAACAGAACTGTGTTTTGCATTTGGTGGCAAAACACAGTTCTTTGCTATCTTGATCAATACTTCTTTCTCGTCGCCAATATATAAGCAATGTATATCATTTGTCATTGTATAAATCAAGCCTGAGCTAATGCATAAACAGCCATTAATTATAATTATATGAAAGACATGCCAATACATATATTCCTTCTTAATAGGCGTGCAACAATAACGCATATCATTGAAAGAAGAAATAGATAAAAGAACAGCACAATAGATATGTTTATGCCTTGTATGATAATATAGAGTTATAGACCCTAACAGCTGAACAAACATAGGGACAAATAAAGGTCAAGTTGGTGAATGCCGATGTCGCTGCCCGCTGGTGTGTCGGTTGAAGATTACGCTCCGCCGCATGCCAGCCCAAGGCCACTGAACATCAAAGCCACCCCGGGCTCGGGAATTATCTCCTTCGACGACTCCGCAGACCCACTCTGTCATAACGCCCTTAAACATCTAGGGCATCTATATTTAGTTTATTTTCAAAGTCATTTTTTAAAGCCCACCTTTTATTTTATTGGCTTTAATTAATATTTAAATAATTAAATGAAGACCTGTTGTTAGCTTTAAATAATACCTTCCTATAGGAGGAATTTAAGAAAGCGAAGATGATAGTATTTGGGTTAGTGGTCATTTAATATAAAATAGTTGATTAATTCAGTTTAATGCAAATATTTAATTAATACTAGTACACAGATATAACACATAGACTAAAAGTAAAAAATTCAAAATAAACATAATATAGATCTTTTTTAGATTAAACCAAACAAATGTACTACACATCCGGGAGTGGACCGGTATCACCTCCGTTGAACACCTGTTCCGCCTGGCCAATGATAAAAAGAAATACAAGAAGCTGACGGCTAACCTTCAACTATGAAGAGACACTTAAAGAAGAAGAAGAAGAAATGTACTACAGACTATAGCCTACAAAATCATACTTGCCATTTGGGCTCAAACAAAATGTGTTTGGATAAAGCGCAAATACAACTATAAGTACCTTTGCGATGCACTAAAATTTAGGCGTGCAACATTGTTATTTTTATTACACTCGTTAGAAGTACTTGTTACAAAATACAACAGCGGCAAAGAATGGATCAGCGAATTATTAAACCAATATTCCTATTTTTTTAATTACCTGTCATTCACAAAATAATAAGTACCTACCTAGGCAGCTATTTATATTTCTTTCTTTAATATTGTCAACAACAAAGTTATTATTTAGTGTCAGTCTAGCCGCTCAATTAACTGGATGAAAGAATGATGGACATTTCCATTAGAAAACGCGCTAACCGTATGGTGACAAAGGTTGGAAACATCGGCGCAGTGCGATTCATTAGAATAATGAAAAGCCGGTTGGAGCATTGTCAGCTGAATGCTTTAGCTAAAAGGACTAATAAGTGTGTTAGTCTAATTACTTAGTTGCTTTTTTATAATGTCTCCAATCCTAATGTACTAGTCGACACCTGTACTAATAATACTAATTAACTATGATTACGCCACTGCTATACTAGCGTATATGTACAAAAAAGGACAGACTGTTCTATGAGCATTTGTCAAAGACTGAAAATAAAGTTTTGAAGAATTAAATTTGAATAATGTTAATATTTATCAGTTTTCAATTCGTTAATGAACGGATTGCATATAAAAATCCAAAAATACGACTTTGATCCAGATGGAACCTACTTAAGTACAGTTAGCCACAAAAGTAAATTGTCAAATTCGGTATGCTTCTACACATAAACTTTAATCAAAATATCCTTTTATGTTTATCATAATAAATTATAGTCTTTGAAGTTTATTTTAGAAAAAACAATTGTTGATAAGAACACAAAAGTATAAAGCGATTTGAAAATTTGAATTTGTTCAGCTACTTTTGAGGCTATCTTTGCAAAGGTACGTACTCCTAAAATACATCATCATACGCGTACACAGACGCCTTTTATTCTACTTCTCTTTTTTTGTACAGCAAAATGACCCCACTGCACCTGACGGTTAGTGGAGTGGGGTCCAATAGAATGTCGACTGACGAGAGATGATTACCCCTCAGCAATCGACACAACTATGCCAGCTTCTTGGAACCAGATTTACACAGACTGATCCTGGAACGCGACACCGTTACGTGGGCCACTATGGCGGGTTTTATCGCCTTGTATATGGTGGTCGCTATCTACTACCGCCAGCAAGTACTCGCGGAGGTGTAGCGCAACTTATGCACCCGCTTTTTGTCTGTCTATTCCGTCCGATGGTGTGATAGGCGGCGAGCGCATAGCTATATCGGAAACAAATTCCAGGCTCGGGGCCGATAGAGAAGCAAAAAACCTAATGTCACTTTGCCCGACCCAGAATTAGTACCAAGGACCTCAAGCAATATCGTACCTCGCAAGCAACTACGCCACCGAGGCAGTCCCTTATCTCTACTACTTAGATCTTTATCATAATGTTATGTGCCCAGGATTTGAGTAGCAAAGCTAAAACTAAAAAAGTAAATTTCGCGTATTTAAATACATAATATTATTATTATGTAGGCACTTTACATTGTCCATAATTCAAAAGATGATTACTGTGCGCGTTATATTCGCAATATTATTCACAGTATGATAGGATTCCTTTCATAGAAAAGGCCATGTTTATGCTGTTATTAAAATTTACTAAATAAAATATTTTGTGTAAAACAAAATTAATCACATAATTTCGCACCCAAGTACATACCTTCGATAGCTCAGTTGGTAGAGCGGTGGACTGTAGAGGGAATATTTAACGCTGATATCCATAGGTCGCTGGTTCAAATCCGGCTCGAAGGATTTTTTGCTCTGTACATTTAAAAGTTACTTTGTTAACATTTTAATTTATGTGGACAATTTCAATAGCAGTCTAGATAACATGTAGGGTGCACCTATATTATAGGTGATGGGTTACTTCAACCACTTTTAATTAAAAATAATTTAGTTACCTAATTTACCGGTACCGGATTTATTGGTAGGTTACCGATAATAAATTATAAAACTTTATTAGCTTTGTTAGGACCCTTTTCACTAAAAAAATATTTGTATTTTGTATTACGTATTACTTCTTTGAATTTAGATAACTAAATAATAGTTAATTACAATTGATTATTGTAATACGAATAACAATTTCATGGAATTGTTTTATTCAGTTACCAGAGCTCATTCACACTAAAGTGTCCGCCTTCAAAACAAATATGCACAATGACCCACACTTTTCACGACTGTTGCACGCAGCACCCTGCATTAATGCAGCGAGCCTTTTCTTTCAGCAAAGGCCGGTGAACGCGCGCCCTGGATCCACACCGCGACTCGCGAGGACTATTCACGCAAATAAACACAGCTTTAAGCTACCCCTGCCATAATACACAAACTGAGAGAATAGGGACTTATTTGTTTCTAAAGGGATAGGTACATCAAAACATATTTATAATTAAAGTATGAAAAAAAATCTTTTCTTATGAGTACAGAGGGTTGTGATTGAACGGGGTGGATACAGGATTAATTTTCTTTTTTTTTATTTTACAAAGAACTATTACTTATGTAAGATTTGTTTATACAGAGATATTTTGACATAGCGCTACTATAGGAATCCAGATATTCCTCTTTACCTGTTAACATTTTGCCAAAAATCCTGGTTTACTTTACTGATATTTTGAAAATTCTGTAGGTAATTTAGTACGGATGTGGTGTGTGTAATTTTGTCTGAAAGTTTGATGTTACCGCTCCGACAAATACTCTTCGTGTAATAGTAGTGGCCTTAGGGTATTTAAAATGTAATTAATGCAATGCAAGTATAACCTTGTATATAATTATGTAACTAGTTTTTCTCGCGATTCTACCCACGTTAAAATCCTTTCTCAGGATAAAAAGTTGCCTTTAACAGGCAAGGAACCAGTGGCTCCTCATAAAAAAAATGTTAGGAGTGGATTTAGATAAGCGCATTGAAACATAAATATGTATCTACTCTTAATTTTTCATAAATTGTCATAAGTATAAGATTATTAATTTAAAATTTCTTTGGATTGGAATTTCATGCGCTAAGTTGAGATGGCTACCAAAGTTTTTAGTGTCCTTATTCATATAGCGTCCTAGATCTAGACTAGATATCTCTTGATTGACGCGACTCGTAAAGAGTATGACTATACCGGGAGGAATCAATTCTTTAGTACGTCGGAAAGCCCACTGACAGCAAAAAATACCACAGTTTTAAGTCTAAACTGTTAGGTAAGGTAACTAAGTAAAAGATAGCATTATATGAAAGATCACCATGCCGATCATCAGGACGCCAACGCGCAAATGTCTCTGACGGGAGTGTTTCTGACGCCGCAATCTGTATGTTTATAATAGGTACTAATACGGTAGGTATTATAATGGTATCCCTGTTTGTAAATCTGAACGGAGTCAAACTTTTAATCGCGACTTCTTTTAGATAGGTATATAATCCTAATAAATAGCTTTATACCTAAGTCTACATTTTGTTTTGAGTAAAAAAATATATTACAGAGGCTAAGTAAGTGTTGCTCATAGCTTCATCCGTGTTAAAAGCTTTTCCCCCTACCGTAAAATACCTTAGCGATTCATAGCGCTAACTGCACGACGCCAGCGCCACCCATTTAAAAGAATCTGATTTAAAAAATCCCATAATTTCCTTTGGCAGCAAATTACCAGGATAAAAAGTAGCCTATATTGTAATCCATGATACGGTCTATCTCTGTGGCAAATTTCATCTAAATCCAATTACTTCCACAAGCATAATTACAAACATCCAAATACCTTCATAAATTCTCTAATTTATAATATTAGTAAGATTTTATTAAATGTAGGTCACAGCTTGATAGGTAATAATAGGTCTTCGCGGGAGATCCTTGGTTTATCCTTGTACCAAATTTTATTCAAATCCAAACAACGATTACTTTTAACAAACATTCAAACATTTCGACAGACATTCGTGTATATATTATTAGTAGATGCAAATCACCAAAAACACGCTTAGTACAAATCAATACATGTAGTGTATGAACACTTTAAGTTATGAAACTTAAAGCATTAACCTTTGTCGGCTCTTATTTCTCCACTGATGCAGTGCTTTCAGCGACGCTCTGGTATGGTCCTGGCGTGTTAATCTTGAGATCCCAGAGCTCCACCAAGATGCAGATGGAGTGAAACATGGGGGTTTTTAGTCGATAAAAATCCAGCATACACTGCTTACCACTAGTTGGTGGGAATGAGAAAAAAAGGTACCGAGCCTAACTTTATAGCACTTTTCGAGGGTAACTGGAACTCATTGCATTGAATTTTTATTGAACTTGTCTTAAATGTGTACAAGTCTTAATAATTTATTCAAAAAATATTCATATATCATATCACATTTTAGACAAATTCAATTCCAAGGTATGAGGGATAAGTCACTCGTATTACTATTACTTCCAGATAGCAAGTCTCTCGTATATGATACTCCATTAGGGTATGTGTCATGTCCAGTTTTGCTGGCATTATGAAACCGCGTCTGTCTCAGACGCAACACAGTTCAGTGCCGTGTAGTGCTGTAATCAAACTTGGTATGCTACTGTTTATGGGCACCCATAGTGCTTATCTATTGGAGCAACGTGCTCGTTATATTATTGTTTGAAAAGGATGAATTTGGAGACTGAGATTATACCATTCAGTGATCATTCACCTTAAACTGCAAATTCATTACAATTATAAAAATGTAAACAAACATTTTCGACAATTCTTTTACAGCTTAAACAGTACCTCAAAAACAGACATGTATTTGTATTCAATTCTCTTTATTCATTTTCACATCTTGATATTCAAAACAATCATGTAAATAACACATGTTTGTTTACATTTTTTGCAAGTTCTACTGAAATTAAAATATAAGACAGAAAGCTGCAGGATTGCGAGATACGCTACAGGAATTTATGAACCTAAAGGAGCCATGTTTTACTATCATGGACTTTTTCCTTGTATTTTTAACATTCACTAGAGGTCACTACAGGGGAAAATAATCTGTCTCAACTGAACAAACTCGTTTATGGTTTTTCATTGATTTAGAACTCGGATAAACATCGTAACGAATTTATTTACATAACATTTCGGTCAGTCCTCTTGGCACCGCTGAGCTGTGACCTATCGAATTATCTTTATTAATTCAAAAAACTGATATGACCTTACATTATACAGCTGTTTCCTATCAATTTACTTTTTACATTGTGTGAAGTTTATCACTGTTAAAATCACACACATGCTCACATTATTAAAGTTCATAGTCTTTGTTGGAAATAATAGGTACCCCACAACTATATAAGCTTCCCAAGAAACACTGAGGAAATGAGGGTTGTTTTATACAATCACAATGTGTAGTAATGAGGTGATGGATGAACTTATGAATAAGTACAGAGTAGCAGATTACAGTTGCGGATTGACAAGAGTTCACATTTCCAGCTTAACATGTATAATAACTTAACAGTAGAGCAAATACAGGCTTGCGTGAAGTATTCTAGTCACGATTACTTAATTAACAATCTTTACAATAAAATCTTGTATTCATTCGACGCACTATACGCGAGCAGCAAATCACACGGCATCACATGGCACATGTGATGATACGCACACTCCACGACTGCTGACGATAAATAAAAAACGTTCACTAATATTTTAACTTTTTTAATAGGGATAACTTATATAATATGCAAGGGACAGTCCCAAGGGTTCCTCTCTAGTGATAAAAGGATAAAACCATCACTCACAAATGGAGAATCACATTTTATCACCCGCTCAATAAATACGGTCAACAGTAAGCATAATCTTAAACAATTTTATTCCGTAAATGATATTTTAGTCATTTTACAAGTTGTATGTTCAACCGACAAGTTTGAAAGTATAAGTGTCGCGCACACGAGTGGTTCCGTCGGTCCGCCGCGCCGCACCGCCGCGCCGCCAGCCGCGCCGCGCCCGTCACTGCGCCGCCGGGTGGCGCGGGCGGCGGAGGCGCGGCTAGGAGCTGGACCCCGCGCCGAACATGTTGGAGCTGAAGGCGGCCGCGCCCCCGCCCGCGCCCGCGCTCCCCGCGCCGCCTGCGCCCGCGCCGCCGCCCGCGCCCGCGCCTGCGCCGCGCGACTTGGGCATGGGCGGCTGCAGGTACTCGTGCCGCGCCAGCCCGAACACGTCGATGCGCTCCTCCTTGCGGTACGCCAGGCACGCGCGGATAAAACTCTGCCACAACACACAATTACGTTAATAACCTCTTCAACAATCCCTCTGCACTATAATTATCTACTGAGTGCTTGTGAATTACTTTCTTGGTTTAAAAATCCTGAACCAGTCTTATTTTGGATGAGACTATCAGTATGACTTTTTGTTTGGGATTGGGTGCTGTAGACAGATTAATAATTACCACATTAAAACTTTCCAATATAATAATATGTAAGACATGTGGCACCAAACCCGTGTTGGAGTGCGATCATGTTTGGAGAATAATAATCATAATTCATGAACACTGCTCAAGGCACTTACTTGGAGCATTAATTACGTTTATCACAACATAACAATTATTATACGAAAACTTTAAAAGAAATGGATGTTGTATATAAAGTAAACTAGGCCATCCGTTCCCATGTTTGCTGAGGACCATCATATCAATCAAATAACCAAGTTCAAATTAGTTACAAACGCAACAAAATTCAATTGTATCTTAAATCACCATGCCATAAATGTTGATGTTACATAAAGTTCCCTATGATTTCAAAGTGAGAAAGCAAAATATTGCCAAATCAACTGCATTGACAATTATTACTAGCCGACACACCTATTCCCATTTGCTATAAAAGATACTTCATACTTTGTTTCAATATCACTTCTCCAGATCGGATTACGTTAGGTTATATAAAGACATCTATTTATAAAACAAAAAGATATTTTTCTGCAACATCTAGAGAAGCGTGTTGCGTTTCAACTTGTGAAGAATATGAAAAATAATATGAAATTGTATTGATTTTTGTTCACATAATGGTTATCGCCACGTCTGCCCATACGCAATAGATTACTATTGCGTACATAGTATTAACCATGAAGAACTATAAATTACAAATATACATGGCACTGGTGATTATCGCCCTAAGAGACTGAATGTTTTTTAATACCTAGTTCCAATGTTTTTATTCTTATATATAAGTCAATCTAAACCAAAGTGACACACCTTAGCCTCGTTACTGACTGTGGGTTTGTTAGCAAACTGTACTTCGGTCGCTTTCAATATGGTGTTCTCCTCCAGTATCGTCGCTTGACTCTGATTGTGCCCGAAAGGCTTCTTGCCATATAAACACTGGTAAAAGATCACACCGACGCTCCACACGTCCACCTTGCTACTTATCTTTGGTGGGTTTTTACCGACGACAAAACATTCCGGCGGCAGATACCTAAAAATAAACTTTAACTTTAAATATATTCAAATTTATTTTGAAATACGTAGCATACTGTCTCTGTCACGCTTGTAGCCCTCAGAGTTTGGACAGTTACCAATTTAATTTCCTCTATAAATGTGGAAATAGTTGGTGAGCCTACCATCAGTATTCCAGATGGGGTTCAAGAGAGGATTAAACACAGAATAGTCCAGGTTTACAGCTGAAGTGGCCTCCCACTAGCAAATGACGTGAAATATTATTTTCACAACAATTCACTGAGTGCAATACACTAAAATATGGTGCACTGTATTCACCACGTATATCAGAAACTCGTTAAAATTTCATGTAAAACTTATTTGTTTACAGTTAGTAGATCACAAGTTTTGAGTACTGGTAGAGGAGAACAGAAGACGTCTACTGCATGAATGGTTGGCTCGACCAGAACACTATCATTGTCTCACAGAAAAAGACATGAAGTAATAGTGCTTCCCATTTTGCGTATGATTTACAGAGGTCAAAGCAAACCCCTTCCTCTTCCTGTTCCTTTTCCTATTAAAAATATGGTCAGTGCATCTGTTTCTTCTGTTATGCCAGTATTTAGGTATTTGAGAGCAATATCAGTCTGTTTACGGACCTATACCATAAATAGTACTCACCAATAAGTACCCGCCCCTTGGCTAGTGAGATCCATGCCATGGTCCGGATTGTAGTTCTCCTCGTCCATCACCTTGGAGAGGCCAAAGTCCGTGATTTTGATCTCGCCGCAGACATTGCCCTCCGTGAGTAGTATGTTGCCCGGCTTCAGATCGTAATGTATGACGGGCGGTTTGATCTCGTTGAGGTACTTCAACGCGGACACCACTTGCATTACGATCGAACGGGCCTCACGCTCGGGGATAGTCTTATGCTGAAATATTAAATTTTGTTGTCTACAAACAAACTAATTAATAGATTGTGAGGCCGCAAATCTATATAACATTGCCGCTGTAAACCACATAAAAATTACTCATGGTGGAACAAACAAAAGTTATCGCCATGCAGGGGACTGTTACTAAAACCATGTCAAACAGTTAGCTTGTTAGTAGCTTCTTAATAAAATTTAATGTTATATTATCTTTAATTCTCGTTTTTGTCTTTATGCTTGTGAATTATAAATAAACGTACAAAAATCATGATTTCCGGCATTATGTTAAAAAAAATCCTCATTAGGTAGTTTGCATTTATAGACATAAAATCGCAATACAGCAATTCAGTTACGTAAAATAATGATCTTAACAAAGGTCTTTTTATTAAATTATTATAAGTCCTTTTTTGCATGGGACAACCTTGACATGTTTATTTATGAACAAATGACTATAATCATTGAAATGTAACCAATCTTTTTACTGCTCAGAAAAGGCAAACGCACTTAGCAAATAGATACATAAAAGTAATTGTATTCATTTAAGAGCTTTTGTAGTTTTTTTTTTGCTTTCTGCACATCTAGTGTACAGTATCTTCACATTTTAAATTTCATACGACTTCTTAGACAAATAATCCAAAAAAAATTTGTTCATTTTTGTTGGACAAGAATTCTCATTCACCGCCAGCACGCTAATTAATAATAGAAGTAATAATAAAAGCGTGTTCAAAAAATAGCGAAATGCCAATCAGTCCTGGCTGCTAAACTATTGATTTGTCGATCGCAAAAGAAAACAATCAACTGCAGACACTAAACTAATCCATTGCGACATGTATCAAATTTATAAAATTTATAATTTTGGTTATTTCATTTGTCATCCGTAGTCAATATTTTTTTAAACATACAATATGCTACACCTTTTTCATCAAATCCATTACTAATATACTGTTATGCCATGCCTAAAGTCTTTTATTGACGAATTTAGGACATTTAGACCATTGATCACCATTTCACCAAAACTGCACCTTTTTTGGTCTGATCGACATTTTTTCCATGAAAGTGTAAATCGAAACTTAATAAACAAAACACATACCTGTTTAAGATAAAAATCGAGATCATGTCCATTACAGTATTCTAGAACTGTACAAAATGAATTTCCATCTATTTCAAATACATCATATAACTTGACTATGCGAGGGTGGTCTAGCGCCTTGTGGATATTGTACTCCCGCAACGCATGCCTGAAACGAACATCCGAGAATAGGTTACGTTTAGTGTCACAATTTGATAAAAAAAATATTTAAGCGTTTGCTTGGAGTCTATAAGAGAAGTAGCTTAATTAGTCACAGTTCATCATCAAATAAAATATAACCATCAAATAAATTCAAACTTGACTAAATATAAATGTGAAACAATTGACCAATTTTATTGTGTAATATTTAATTAGATTTGTTGAAATTTATCCTATGAATAACTTTTATTAAAATATGATTTTAACATCAGTCCTTTCAGAGACGCACATAGGCATTTCTTTTAATTTACCACATTATGACTAATGAGTTTTTATGCGCATTATGATAAATAGTACGAAATAAAAAATCTGTTCCCACAGGTCGCGTCGGCTAGGTTAGGTTACCTTTTAGGCGTAGTTTATGTTCAGCAGCGGACATTGTGAGTGATGATAATAAAAATTATAATTACTGTGGTCAATTATGGCTACTTCAGTTAAAATTAGTTTTCCTAACCTGCCACTTCTTTGTTTCTTTTATAAGTAAAAAATAATTAACTTATAATCGCTTAGTACAACTTTCTATCGTAATTTTTCAAAAATGATAGGTTAGAAAATGCTTTGTATTATTACAAAAAGTCTAAATACATTTCCTGTTACATTAAACTATATTTAATACATTAACTCTATATTAAAGCTGTTTTGCAAAATCAAATTGATAAAAAATAAACAAAATGCATGCACTAAGCTAACACTCATTATCCAAGGCAAACTTTCAAGGTTCTTTGAATAATCACAAGATATGTTTTTCTACATTTTGAGTAATAATAAAATAAATTTCATTAAGATCTTTATTATAATCGTTGCGTATAATTAGCGGTCAGATGATTCCATACAATGTCCTGTTGTATGAATTATGCTATACAATATTTAGAAAAGTTCACTCGCCACATACTCTTATCTAGTTATCCGATATTATCTACCGCATCGAGAGATATTAAATGTTTCTCATACAACAATATCCAAACACACAATTTGAAATAAATTTTAACATGATTTTGTATTTGTATAGGCAATTTGTATGAATCATATTCATGCGACCATTTATAAATTAATTTATTGACGTCATCAAATACAACATAAATTGGTATGTTGTACTAAATGTGTCCTTGCCAACAATGTCAAAATTATGTTTAACCAAAGTATTAATAGATAAAATATAATAAACAAGATGTCGTATTTGTCATCGTACACGACTCACTTGATATAGTTGGCCTTCTTATCTTCCTTCCAGTCTTTATTTAGTTGGTGGACTTTGCAAGCCGTGTAACGTTGTTCCCGAAGGTCGAACGCTTTGTGGACCTCGCTAAAACCACCCTTACCGAGTAGCATCAGCAAGAGATACCTGCAAGAACAGTGAATATGAGCACCAATTGTAATACAATGGCAACTCTGCCAAACTCTAAAGTTACATGTAACTAAATGTAATAGTGGTTAATGTAAAATTTATTTAATAACAAGTGCTATGAGAATTTCCAACTTGTAGCAAGTAATCTATTGTAAAATAATGTTATAAATATCAACTCAGCTCCATTTTATTATTGTAATTTTCAGCACAGCACACAACTATATAAATTATACTCAAAAACAGCACAAAATTGTTACAAAAACTGTAATACATAAATGTTAAAAAAATAATAACCTTTCTGAGAGTACAGGATGCTGTGAGAACCGACTCTGGTCTTCATTGTGTATCCGTTTTAGTTCCCTAATGTGAAGATTTCTTTCCCTTTCTAACTTTTCCATTTCTAGCTGCAAATCTGCATCCTCTTTTTTAAGTGCACTCTGTCTTAACTGTAATAAATGTTTATATTTTAAAAAAATACCCTGCAAATACAAGTAGTAAAATATATTATTGACATGTTGGGTTTGTTTCCTTTATTTCTGAGAGCCGGAATTTTTGCGGTTACTTTGTATGCATACTGCATTAAAACTTTTATGTAAATTCAATTCATTCATAGTGAATACAAGAATTATAAACTGAGGATTATCATGCAATTTGAAGAGATACTAAGACAATGCCAGTATTGGCCAGTCTAGTATAATAATAATAGCAAATGCTATGCTTCCGGCCAATATAGTTATTTATTTATAATATAAGGTTGGTAGTGGAGTGTGTCTGACCTTGAGAATCTCATCGGCCTCGTAGTACTCCTGGTAGGTCATGCTGGGCAGCGGGTCGGGCTTGAGGAAGGTGGGTGCGTCGGTGCCGTTGTGCAGCGGCGAGGGCTGCGGCGTGGCGGGCGCGGCGCTGGAAGTGCGCTTGCCGCGCCCGCCGCCGCCCTCGCTGTTGACGGGCCGCTTTTTGATCAACAATTTTTTCTGCCTGTCGATCTCCTCTTTTTCCGCCGTTATTTCCTCTTGCCGCCTGATTGGTGCGTAAAATGTTATCACTATTAAGTAATTTAAAGTTTACAAAATAAAATATTTCATGTCCCGGGCTAAGTATGTTGTATCATTGTAAAACCTCTGGGTACTGATTTTATTCTTAAATGATTTAAATCAGTATTTTAATTTTTGCATGTGCTGTTTTGCAATCATTCTAATATTAAATGACCAACACAAGAAGAGTGTTAATTCCTTATTAATTCTTGTAAATATGTTAGATGGTTATAATTTGTATAAACAATTTTAAGATGTGTTTATGAAAAATAATAAGGGACAACATTAATCAAAATGTTTCTCACATTAATCAGCACTATCACACTGGATCATCATCCTTTCCAAATAAATTCATGATAGATTTGCCTTAGGTTTTACTACAGCAGTTTGCTTGTTATCCTCCAACTTAAGGGTATCAAATTCCAATTGATATTATAAAGTTATTAAGTGTTGCCCGATTTGGGATTTGAACCCAGAACTTTGATCCGCACAGCCTGTATACACTGCCACTAATGCCATTTTATTGTGCACTTACCTTGTGAGTTCCTGAAATGCATATCCATCAGTCCAATTCTCCTGGAAGGTGGCGCCGACCCGTTGCGTCACAAATTGTCCCAGCCTCAGTCTGTTCTGCATACACCGTTGCCTCGCTTCTTTCTTTTCAATTGTGCTTTTCTCATTCAACAATTTCTTAACCACTTCTATACATTTGTTAATGTGTGACTTATGTTGTTCTATAACCTAAAATTGCATTATGTTCATATCAAGCATTCTTAAACAATGTATATCATACAAAAGATGTAATCATTAACCTTGCTCTGCGCTTGCACTTGATGCTTTAATTCTTCATTAGTCCTCGTTAATTCCTCTATTTTATTATTTCTTAGTTCTAAGTCAGACGATGCTTGAGTTTCTAACTCTTGTATCCTCTGACATGTCAGTTCTGTCTGAACCTGTAATATTTTATTTCATCATTTTTATGCTACAAAATTGTGTCACATTAAAAACAGGTACTTTGTTATTAAAGTGGAATTGGATAATAAGTACCTGTTTAACAGTAGTGTGGGGTCTTTGCTGAGATGCTGTATGCAACGCGGAAGGTGACGGTGGGTACTGAAAAACATGTTGTGAAAATCTTTTATGCCTTTTCAATTCTATTAGTTATATATATAAATGAATTATATTATTCTATTCTTTTACCATTATATTTATTTTAAATAGGCTCAATACACAATTCAAATAATATTCATAAAAGTAAAGTACCATAGGATAATTAGCTCCCTGGGGTGAAGGAGATTTGGCGCCAGTGTGTCTCACAGGACTTGACGAGGGATGCTTGGAGAAGTACTCCCGGATATTCTTGTCTGGATTGTGCCTTTGTTTCCCACCACCACCTCCCACACCTTCATCTCCTGAAATATATAGAATAACAACAATGTTAATCCTATGTCATGCTGTAAAAATTACTATATACATTATTTATATTAACTATAAACTATCTTTTTCAATATTTACATCATAATCATATAATATATTAAATAACAATTATTTATGAAATTATAGATGAAATAACCTTTTCGTTTCCTTTTCTTCTCAGGCACAGCTATAGTAGGAGTAGCACCACCGGGTGGCACCAGCCCCACACCCGGTCCTGCAGTTGAGCCTCGCATAGCTGCAGACTTTTCCGGAGTTAAAGCATCAACTTCTTTATCACTATGAGATGACCCTGGAAATGGGAATATAAAACTAAGTCGAACAATCAAACACAATTGGTTTACATTTATTATGTTCACTTTTTTTATAATTGTTATAATATATTTGATTTGTTTACATTAACTATTATTGTACCTCATGAGACAAACATAAGAGCCATGGTGGTCAAATCAAATTCAGGGATAGCATTATTCAATCTACTTGTCTTTCCTTGGGTTTTAATTGAATGCTTAAGCCCTATGAGGTATCTACTGGCGAAAATGAAATGGATATTACTTGTGTAAAATACATCTATGAATACGGATTGATAAACTCACTTTTCGACAAGGAGCTCAGTAGGCCGACGTGGTTTATGATATCTCCGCTTTTATAGTCATGCATTGTGGCTCGCAATTACAGTCTTGTATCTCGGGATGAAAAGTGACACTTTCACGGTTCCTATCCGGCATCGTACACGACAATACGACGTCACAATTCTCGTTTATTGACAGTTTTTTTACACCGATCGAGCCCTCCGGAGATCAAAAGTAAATACATCGCACGGCAACCAAAACCGGCTTACGAACGTTGAACACTTGGCGCACTGTTCACAAATCACCAGCTTTGACGGCACTTTCAGCACTATATCACAATTTACCTGTGCTCATATTGGAGTCCTGATTGTAAAGTGGTTGCCCCGTGTTGACAGTGGTTTGTGGTGCCATCTGAATTTGTGACCCAGCTGACATCTGTAAAGAAAGATGGCGTCTTTACATATGACTCGCCCAACTTTTGCACAAAAACGTTTGCTAACATTCATTTCACAAACAACAACACTTATATACTCACAAATTACAAATCGAGAAGTGCATTCATATCAAATACTTTATTACTTTCTTTTAGTCCAAATAACCTAACTAGTTTGACAAGTTGTAAACGAAACGCCAGCCGCGACAATCGGATACGCATCCGCGGGGAGGGGCGCGGGGAACGTAGAGATCGTCACGAAGTTTGCTCCGAATGTAATAATAATAACGACGGGCGAGGCGCCATTTTACAAGGATACAAGGCCGTAAGCATTGTTGAATCCAGTGAAAAAGTTTTTTACTTGCAATTGCCTAACTGAACAACGAGTATATGAATCAACTATAATCAGAATTTATCAACTACCTGGTACGAAAGAACGTCAGTTCGTTCGCATTCGCAAAACGACAGGTCAACAGCCCGTGATTGCGATCGTGCTTGTTGACCAATTGAGTTTTTGCACAAACAAATACCAATGGAGGTGAAGCAAATGCGACGCTTTGAATATTTCTATAAGTATAACATGGTAAGTGTAACTATTTTTATAACCACTAACTAGAACTAGACAAAACGATGGACACGAAATCGACTTGACCGATTATTCCCGCAATGAGGTGGCACCGGCGGGTGGCGGGCGGCGTGCCACCGACCGCGGCGAATGAGTAGGTACGTGATATCGGCGCTCGTGCCCCACAACAAACTGCTTACTGGACGTGTTACGTAGGCGTCTGTGCTGCGATGTACCAACATAAACACAGATAGGTATGCTCCCTGCCGAGTGCCGTGTATCTACAGTCTACACAGTATACGACGCGATATCCACCTACCTATATCTCTGCGTAATACCTATATGCTACATTATTCAACTAAGCAGCAGTGACTGCTGCACGCGCTAGTCGCGACATGCTTCACTGAATAAAACTACCAAGTGCCTACATACCTACTTATAACTCGCATGTTATAATAAGATGTTGATTTTAATGAAGTCAAATAATATAAGTAATTAATTATTTATTTGAAGGTCGATATGCGACTTAAAATAAAGATATTATTGTTTACTGAGTATGCAGTTATCTGTTTTAATGTAATAAAATGTATGAGATTTTAGAAAATTTACAAGGTTACTGGTTATGTATTAGTTTAGGTAACACCTAATTGTACATTAATCCCAGCCACGTAATTTTTCATTGTTGAATGTATAAATAATGCATTATAAGGACTACCTTAACTCACTGGAGTTGTTTACAGAATATATTAATTATGATATCACCGGTCATGTTTTTTATACAGGAGGTAGGTACCTATTTTTAACGTGAGATGCGATCAAACAATATGAGCAAAACCAAAAGAAACCTGTTCAACATTTTTAAAACATAAAAATAAGTAAGGTTTTCAAGTTATCTACTAAGTATGTAAACATCATTTTTATTACAATAGATCAAATTTGAAAGAGATTTGACATCGTATTAGTAAGCATCTTAGTAACAGAAAAAAATTTAAAATGCTTGCACGTCTAAAATCTTAAGCCGCACCATAAAATGCCACATCGTTGTAATGCAACATACTTGGTGATAGAGTGAGACACACAAGTATATTAGCATTATCGCCGTAACGTTGCCGTTCTGTATGTACTCCCTTCGGTGCCTCTTTCCCCCTCCTCTCCTGTTCGTAGCGACCACCTCCTGTATTAACTAGCAACAAAAGTCGCATGCGAGCGCAACGCACTGCGATTATATCAAAATGATAAGGAAAATAAGGGACAGCCACGTGACGGCGACACAACTTTTATAAGTAAAAACACGTACAAGTTTCAGCTACAAGTTTACTTGCAAGGCTATTCGGCGCCCGTGATAACATAATCTACCATTTACCAACTTTATCATAAATCTCAAAATAAATAAATAGCATATTATAGAAATAATATATTGTTTAGTTGTAACCGATATTATACACTTAAATATTTATATGCCCAGATGTATAATAATATAACGTCAACGCATGACTTGCCTGCAGTGTGCTTGTTTCATCTAATTTTAGCATACCTACCTATACGTGGACGAATGGAAAGTTAGCGAGTTGGCAACTTGCGTATCTGTATAAACATACATACAAACATGGACACGCTCATGACTAAAGCGATAGAATGAATTAATCACTGGACAATGGAAACTGGTGCAATTCACGTTCCATAACTTATATTATCATTATTCAGCATTGTTTTATCACGGGCCTTACACTCTGACGTAAATAATAATTATTATAAGACAATTTTCTTATGTTGAAATAATCCTCACAAACGAAACGCCGATGTATTGATATTATAATCAGTTTTGCAGCCATTATCAAAAAATACGGAAGTAAAAAATTACTACTGTTTTAAGATTTCCTTTATGATATTACTGATCAACAAGGAAAAATTAAGTCAATACCTTAAAAGAATACAATGAAATATAATTGTTAGTAAACAGAGACAGTATGGCCTATAAATTCCTAAGTTATTATGCAACGTCACACTTACTTAAATCAGCTACATTTATTGTTATCTCCGTTTGCAAGACAATAACAAATTCTTCACTAAAAGTATTAAACGTTTTTATATATAAGTATAAGCACTCAACTATCAGCCGATTTAAATTTCCTGTTGTTTTTATTTTATGTCGGTTTTTTTTTAACACCAAACCCATAACGGTTATAAGTTGTAAGTTTGCCTCCCTTTTATATCTGTATATTGTGGTAACAAACTCTTAAACAATTATGTAAATATGGATATTGTTTCGTTAATTTCATATTAAAGTGCCACCGAAATTAATGATTCCGTGCATATCTCCTCCTTAGGTACACGTAATTTTATTTTACAACCCACATTATTAGATAGACTATTTATTATTATTTAATAAGGAATATTTTAGTAGTTTAAAATTTTCAAAAAGAACTACAATTAAATTTTTAACGGAATCATTCATAAACCTTAGCATATTCCCGCTCGTAACTCGCCCGCCGCCAAGTATGGAACGAATTGTTCCAGGCCATTTATTCCGGGAGGGCCTTAAATGTAACTGTGTTGAACAATAAGATAAAAAAAAAAATATATAGAATGATCAGAACTGATGCAAATAATATATTGTTTATCACTTGTACAACAATTATTTGTCCACTGGTGCCATTTTTTCGCCACGAATATAAAAAATATATAAAAGCAGTAAGTACTGATATTTAAATTTATAAAAAAAAACATGAAGACTATCGAATTTATTACGTTTCCTACGTACATATTATAAATTATAGTCCCCCGCCGCGTATATAAATGTTTGAAAGCGCTATGACGATAGTGAGAACTGGATCTTCAATACTTCGAAGACTTTACATCCCGGAAACCTTTCACGACGGCGAAGCCGCATACAAAAGCTAGTATAATTATGAATTCGAAGACTTCTGTTCCGTATATTGTAGTATAATTACTTAAACGTAGAAAAACTTAAACATTCAATATTGGATTAAGTATATTATTATGATCATTAAATTTGTCATGTTAACATTCTCTGTGGAATGAAAACTACAAGCAAAATTGTTATATTATATTTGATTACGTTATAATAAATAGTGTGTTGACAATGTGGCTTGTGTCATGATATATTCAAAATTAATGAAATTGGCATAATATATTCATAAATAAAATAAGTGTTATATCATGGATTGCTTAAACACAAATTGTACCGTGGCAAGACAGTAAAGACAGGTCATTATTATTTATTATTTTAAAATACAAAAAACACAGAAACGGGTGAACAATAAAACTGATACTCGTAGGCGTATGCAATTGTGCGCCGCAGAGAGTTGCGTGTTCGTATGAAAGACAATCAATACTCAAAGCTCAAGCCACATTTCTCCCGCATTCGGCGTAGAAGCGCATTTGTAGGGAGCCCGAAAATCCCCTCGTTCGGTGCGGAGTTCAGGCGCGTGCTGTTTAACCCAATTTTCTAGTGCGAGGGGAGTGCAGGGCGCGAGGTGCGAGGGGGTGGGTACAGGGCTCAGCGCAACTACAGCCGCAAGTGTGCAGCGCCGACGAGGCGCCACGAGATTCGAACTAAAGCCTGCAATATTGATTATTTCTAGTTGACGATGCCGCTAACACCCATTCACGCAAATATTTCCTTTCATATTTTGCATTACATTTCTGTGAGAGATTCTTTTCGTGTCTCGTTTTTAAATGTAACGTGACTAGTATGATGATCACACTACATTATTGCCTTAATAATAAAAATAAAAAGAAATGTATTTGGAGTAGGGAGGCTATCATTGGCAGACTTAGGTACTAAGTAGCGCAACCTTGTAAAAAAAACACAAAATACAAGAATAACCAGACTCAATACACCAAATCTTCTAAAGTCAAAAAACAGGCTGAACGCAAAAAAAAATATTCCGAAATTATAAACTTGTTCTTTAAAGGCGCTGTAGAATTTTAGTTTAATTTTTATATTCGTTAGTTTTGTATTTTGAAATACTCACGCCCGAATACTCAAACGCCACTTAAATATTTAAGATGGCCTCACAGATTTAAGCATTCGTTATCTTTGAAATTGGTATACTGAAACGTCACTTATTTCCTAACCTTAAATTTAAGGCGACGAAGGTTTAAGGTCCGCTTATTGATTCAAACGGTATTCACAAACCCTGCTTAAAGTTTGACAGCTATTTAAGGCCGCCTTATATGGCTGTTAATTGAGATTAATTTGAGAGTGCTTGCGACTACTCTCAAATCTTTACGCTAAAATATTTATTGTTGTGTTAGTTGTTATTATATTCTCTTTCGATTAAATAAAATGTCTTTTTCTTCACTATCATCACTGTCTGAAGAGGAATATAAAGTCAATCGAAGAAATCGGGAGAAATTAGACACTTTCGAAGAGTATTTATGTTCATTAATTCAGGAATTGTCCTAAATTATGCTTTTTAATTCAGGAATTGTCATTTCAGCAATGTTCATTCATCATATTGATTTAAACTGGATATTGATCCAGCCTAGCCGGTCATAAAAAGAAATACCAGATATTTATTGCCCTTCGTTTCTTTACCACAGGCACCTATCAAAGGGTCATCTGGGATATTTCTCATGTGTAGGAACCTACGGTACATCATGGTGTACTCATATCATGGCACTAGTTGTGCCTGTGCTTATATCATGGAACTAGTTGTGCCTCTGCCTACCCCTTCTAGGATGATTAGCTTTATTATGTGTGTATGTAACAGTTTTAAGGGAAATAAATTTTATTGAAAGTCAACATGTCTGAATGAAGAAATAATTATTAGAGAAGCAAGAAGAAACTTTATTGTAATTATTATATTTTTTAATTGTAATTCTTATATATCAGAGATATAAACATTACATTACAGACATTTTGCTACACATAGTACATATATATAGATATGAGTACAATATGGTACATCATATTGTACTCATATCATGAAACTAGTTGTGCCTGCGCTCATATCATGGAACTAGTTGTGCCTCTGCCTACCCCTTCTAGGATGATTAGCTTTATTATGTGTGTATGTAACAATTTTAAGGGAAATTAATTTTATTGAAAGTCTGAATGAAGAAATATTTATTAGAGAAGCAAGAAGAAACTTTATTGTAATTATTATATTTTTTAATTGTAATTCTTATATATCAGACATATAAAATTTTATTACAGACATTTTGCTACACATAGTACATATATATAGATGCCTGCAGAAGTCTATTTCTTGAATAAATTATTGATTGATTGATTGATTACATATATCACACAAGAGAACCCACAGCCTCTCACTTCACAGGCGGCTACTCGCCCACAGCTCACTGCTTGTGTTCCTCACGAGAGCTGCCAATAAAACAAATATATTTTCAAAAATTATTTAACAAAAAAAAACATTATCAGCCACATGATATCCATTGCTGAACAAAGGCCTCCCGCAAAAATTTCCAGATTGAATGTCGGAAGCAGCCCGCATCGTGCAATGCCCTTTTTTCTTAATTCGATGGGCCTCCAAATAAATCCAACTTACTTTTTCACTATATCCAGCAGTTCTTGTTTTTCTATTTAGGTATAATTTCAACCCCTTTTTTGGGTTTTGTTATTTGCAGACTCCATTGATTATATTTATACAATAAATAGAAAATAGAAACTTCTGTGGTAAGAATAATTATATATGACACGAAATAAGAATTATGTTGTTAACAAAGAGAAAATAATCACTACGATTTAATTGTTGACGAAAATTTGACAGATGCAGAAGTTTTTTTTTCTAAAGTGACTAATGTCAATAGTGATCATGCTGCCAAATGGCAAGTATAAATAAGTTGCAATGTATTTACTACATCAATGTTGAGAATTTAATAATTAAAAATCATTTTTAATTAAACTGCGTATTACGTTATTTGATTTTTTTTAATGTTTCATAAATTATGCTGCGTGAAACGACACATAAATATCATTTTATTAAAATTATGTAAACGAAAACATACTTTTTATAATCTATAGCAAATTAACTGCTCCTCAACTGAGTTTTCCGTAAAATCTTTTAATGTACGTTTGAGAATGCCATTTAAATTAAGTAGCCTGTTAAATTTAAATAGGCCTCAGACAAGTTGGTTGGTTGAGTAGCGTTTCAGTATTCGGGCGTCAGTCGCACAATCTCTAAGAATAACGATTTAAACATTTTAGCGACGGTGAAAATTTGGGATTAAATATTGTATATTCTTTTATCTATCGATATAATTCTCACGTGTCTTGAGTCGGATCAGATCAACAGATTAGTGCAAATGATGTTTGGGACTTTGTGGCATTTCAATGAGTGAAGCTTTTACCGCACAGATAGTAAAATAGAAAGAATATTGACGTAATATTAAAAAGTTAACATTCAGTTTATTTAACGACTACTTTTTAATATCTTTGCCGGTAACGCATAGCTTTGCCATTCGTTTTATATTATCGGTTAGATTAATTCGGTATCATGAATGGCAGAATAGAGTAGGAAAATAAAACTAATTTTATTATTATTAAAGTGAACTAGTTTCTATTCAAGTGTACCTTTGTATCGACTGTGGGAAACTAAACTTATATTGTTCCATAATAATAATTATGAGCTTATTTATGTGTAGTATCAAGTAAGTATGAAATTACGGATAATTTTCGGACCATTGTTCTGTGTTCGACAATTATTATTAACTAGGTGTCGCTCGTAACTTCACCCTCATGAATGGTTTTTCCCAATACAAAAATACTTAAGTCGCTGTAGCTCTGTACGACGCCAGCGCCATCTACTTCAAAATTTTATAAAAAAAACACGGGAGCAAATTACCGGGATTAAAAGTAGCCTACATGTTAATCAAAGACATGGTCTATCCATGTGCTGAACTTCATCCAAGTTAGTTTAGCTTTTACTCCGTTTACTTGTAACAAATATCCAAACGTTTTCACAAATATTCGCATTTATATTACCTACTATCAATAAGAAGTAAGAAGATGAAATCATAATTTAAGTAAGATCATTTAAACTAAAAAAGGGAAAGTAAGTATGTATTTACATAACATACCTACCAAAGTGTTAAGGTAATGTGTTTGTATGTAAAACATTATTTTGTAACAGATTTGGTGTTATCGTTATCAAAGCGTACAGAGAAAGGAAAGGTGTTAAGTATTTAAAACATTCAGTGTTGTAATTTGGGAGCGCGTTAATTCATCGCAAGCCACGAATGGTGGCTGGTCGCCGGCCAGCGCGGTGTGGCGGTGGTGGCGGCAGGCCACGGATGGCGCGCGGCGCAGTGGGTCAGGCGAAGCAGTACGGGCGGACCTTGCAATGTCGCGGCGTGACGCTCAGCTGACGGCTTACCCGCCGCCGCGCCGCGCCGTTTCGTCCCGCGTTCATTGCCTCCGCGGCGGCGGGCGCGAACGGACGTACAGTATGCCATAACAGAATATTTTCGTATGATTTAATTCGTAACACATTTGTACTATACGACAGGACAAGGATCTTTAGTGTTGATTACGTGAATTACCGAAATATTTTGTTGTTACAATAAACGTGAGTGCGACGTGCGTATGTTCCATTTTGTAAATACTTGTGTACGGTGACGATCGGTGCGAAAGGTCGGGCTGTGTAAAAATAACTGCGGAACCGGGCGGCTTAGCGGTGGAATGAGGTTTGACGGCACATTGTAGCCGAGGCGGGGCGAAGCCGTGTGCGCCATGTTATAATTTCCCTTCGAGTTGAATGTTTAAAAGACTGTTGAATTTGCGCTGAGACTTCTCTTTCCCTCGGTGTGAAATAAATATACAAAGCGTAGGTACCCTACAGTAAGCATATCATTTAACCATTGCCGAGCTATCTAAAACGAAAAAGTTATTACTTATTCGCCTAAAAGGGTTTGTATATTATATACATGTTGTGATGACTACTTAAAACCCATAAAAAATAACTCGCTTTGTGCAAACAATGCAAGATTTACTGCCGAATTAATGAACACTGATGTGGATCCATAAAACATATTCATAACACTGATTAATAACAACGCGAGATTTTATATACATAAAAGGCATGCCAGTGGATAATATAACTCTTGGAATTTTATTTTATTAGCACAACAGTATATACGGTACTTATATTTTATTTAGATGCTGGTCGGTGTTAAATGATTATAATGTGGCAATGCCAACCAGTGTCGTTGGCAATCAATTAAATAAATTGTTTAAACAGTGATTCCATTTGACCAGTTAGCGATACAATGGAGGCGGGTGAGAAGAGCGGGGAGTGCCGCTTGTGTCGGTGACCCCGCGGCCCCGACTTGCCTGTACTCCGAGGCCGGTACATTTTCCGGCACGCTTGCCGACTCGTAACGTATTTTACACTTATAATCTGGGATTAGTCATATAATATATTAAGTAGATTGTTACTTTCAACAATAATGAATACGTACTGGAACAAAGTTATTTTTTACATCAATTATTGACAACAAAAATACATACCGTTTATTTTTCTGTGCAGATAGTACGAGCACACGCTAATAGGTCCGTAATTAAAACGTGCTTATGCTTTTTGCTTATGATAACTGGAAATGTAGTTATTACAACAATAAAAAATACGGACGGTGTTAGCAAAGAGTTTCATGCAAGTCCAGAATGAATGCAAGACGTTTGTCAGAATTGACTGGATGTACGATGTTTCTCAGTCTGTGTTATTTTAAAAGTCCGCTATTTATAGGAGTGTTTACAATACGGACTGTTGTAAGAGCAGCGCGCCGCGTTAATAATGTCTTACCTACTCGAATGGATTGATAAACGTCACGTGATTGGTCCAAATTCTATAGCATATCACACATACGTATATTATACATATTGTGTCATATCATATCAGTAACTAATGTTCGTGATACAGTATTATCTAATTTCCAAAGCATAAAATGACAAAAATCAATACGAGCGAATGTTGATGAAGCCAAATCGATATTAAAATGATTGCGCGTTGTTAACACAACGTAATGCCTGCAATAAGTTCTATTAATAGTGGCAGTATAATATAATAGTGGTTTGTACTGTGTACAATCGCGCAACGATTTGTTGTACACGAGCGCCGAGTGCCGACTCACTCGCACACTGAGACCGTACAACCGTGACTTTCCATCACTTCTCAATCGACAGATTTGAATATTGCCGTGGAAATGTTTAACAAGTGCGTGTCTACAAAATTATTAAAAAAAATTGAGATATAGACAACTCACCGTCTTGTATTCTGGCGTCCGCCGAGTTTCTACTAGTATCTCCCTTGCGCTGACCTGTAAACACGCGATCAATGCGCTCAATGTAAACCGGCCTATTAGAAAACGTCTCCCCACTATTGTGAACTGCTGCTTTACCTTTTATATCATGGTGAATAGAGATGCGAAACTTATTTTAAAACTGTTTTCATATTAAAGAAAATTTGCAAACATGTCGTCATATAGATATAAATTTAGATATAATATCATTTATAATTTATATTACTGTATTAAAATTTTGTAAAATCTACACTGGGGAAAACTGATAAAGCGCTTCAATTAAAGATAAAACTAAATAATTTTAATTCCGCGCATGATATAAACGGATATATTAAGCACTGTATTGTAATTGTCCCTTTCAGCCAACTATCTGGATTTATCAAATGTGATACATACGAGTATATAAATATTACTTCAGGGACAGTTATTACTTGCACGCTACTCGTATGCTAATAAAGAATGACGCAGTTATAACTATACTGCGGTATAGTATCTTCTAGCACATTCCTCTAATTAAAAATATCTAACTCACGTGATAGTTTAAAGAGGTACGACGTCTTTCCTAACATAGTTATTGTAAATTTAAATGACTTACTAATATCTTTCCGGTGGGTAACAAGGAGAACGTGTTCAATAATACTGATCATTTGAATAACAAATAATAAAACAAAACAACGAATCAAACCGATGCCCTGACGCTGCTCAGTGTCGCGTCAGCCGGACGATACAGGGACGAAGATTGCAAGCGGGGAACGGACGAAGACGAGACACATAATGGAATTACATATCTACCACAATCCACTTGGTTGGCCGAGATCACGACGTGTGCATGTATGTACGTACGTACGCGTATCGCGAACGAAACCGGAGCGGCAGCGCCGCAGCGGGCAGGTGGGCCTAATGGAGTAGCTACATTATCAGACATCACGTGATCCGCTCGTTGCATATCAACATTTAAATTTTAAGCATCCGTCTACAGGTTTCATCGCTATGTAAAATTATTTTAAATTTATACGCATTACGTCAAATACCATGATTTATCGTTTTTTCCTTTGTTAAATGTTTTTACCCTTTTTTCATCCTATGTAATGTAATGATTATTGTAGCTAAAGAAATACTCCATTTAGATCTATGGCACAGTACCTGTTCCGTGGGACGCTTCAAAAAGATTCGTGATAATGTCCGAACTCAATGCGATCAATAAATGAATTTTTATCTAGAATAATATATGCGCAGGAACTGTGTAATGGAACAAAAGACTACAGCACAATGGCCTTTCAATTTTAGCAACGTTATTCGTACAATCTCAAATCAATAACTTGAAAACACTTGTGAACAGATTGTTTTGTTTCATTCAATATTTTTTTGTAAAATCTATTTTAATGAAAAAGAACACAACTACAACAAAACGAAATATAGAAATGAAATTAAAAGTAATGTATTAATTGTAAAGTATGTCAATTCCTAACAACTACCTGTTGCTGTTGATATGAAATTTGATACTAAGGAAAATATAGTAATCTATAGAATTTTACAAATGTATTGTTAATTTTAAATTTACTATTTCAACGATTAGATATTATTTGTAAGCATTGCAAGATATATACTGTATGTACTTATTTTTTTCTTAGAACGAAAATTTATCTAGTGATAGGTTCTAAAAAGTAGTGTAACTGACCTTGGCGCCTAAGAAGCGCGCTTCCAGTAGCTCCTGTTTGCGAGGATCCAGCGCCGCCTGGAAGTGCTCCATCTTGACGCCAGCACCTGATACAAACCGGTATATTTAGTTATATGATCACAGATTTTCTTATTTGCACTCGAAAACTTGGATACACAGACAATGTTAATATAATATTTACTATGTGATATCTATGTCTAATAATTACTTAAATTTCATTATGCTTAAGATTCTTTTAAGTAATAAAATTGCAAATATCAAGTTAATACAAAGCAAGTATCTTTCTAGCGATCAACCCAAGTCGTTTTGTGTAGCTGTAGTAAAACCCGAACAAATGGGGAAAATTGAATTTCCATTTTATATGTGTTAGTATTAAGGACTTTTTTGTTAAAATACTATTTACATAAAATTATTAAACATTTTTATTCGTACCACTTCTTTTATTTCATCCCTATTTTAGAAGACGTAGCCCATAGCTAAACATAATTGTTACATTTTCAAATGAATCCCAAGATAAGAACACATTAAATCTATACTATTAAATAAAGCTGAAGAGTTTTTTGAACACGCTTATTTTAGGAACTAATTAACAGATTTTGTTTTTTTTTTTTCATTGCGACGAAGCTACATTACTCCTGATGCTATAAGCCACTAATATCGCGGAAAAATATATATCCCGGAATAACTTTTTGATGCTTGCGGTCGCAAGCAAAAGCTATAATAATGTAAACGAGAAGCCTTTTTATACCCGCTTTTGGTGCATTCACTAACCAACTAATGAGGTTATATGGGATTGCAGTACAACCTTTGAAACAAATTAAATGAGAAATATCTTTGCCCAGCAGTCGGGCAGATAGTATGAGACTAAAATGCCAAAACGAAATTAGGTCAAATATTCAAGTCTACCATGAAATTAATGTAAATATTTAATATGAGCTAATGAAATCAAAAGATCACAATACCAACCAGATTCTGATGCCATATTTGCCATAGATTTAATTAATAATTTCTCTACACAATAATTAAGGACAGAAAAAAAATTAAGTTTAAATCTTAAAGTATAATGACATCACAATAATTTATTACTAGTTATCATGTTATGCTGTAGATATGATGCAATAATACGGAAAATCATCAAACTTTTATCAACGTGGATGCTCATACCGCAATATAGCAGGACATATTGTAAATTGTGAAAAGGACTTCAGAAACACAATTCCCAGGAAAATCAACTTAAAATCATCATTACTGCAGGCTAGTAGTTACTGCCAAGAGAGACATTGATGATTTTGTATTGAGGAATTATTTATTATAAACTAAACGTCGTTAGCAGCTCCGCTCGCGTATAAACTCTTTTCCCCGATAAAATTACCATTGTGTGCTGTAAAAACAAACCTATATAAATTTAACACAACATAATACGATCTATAACACAAGTCAACAAAAAAAAAATTTTTTTTTGTGTTTCTGTTCTAATGCTTGAATTCTGATTCCGCACATCGAAATCACTCGGATATCCATTTTTAACCCTTAAAGTTTGCTTTTGTCTGATTTATGTTGATAAGTAAGTTTTGAAGATTTTAATTGATTCTTATGAGCAATAGGCGGTAGCATTTTGATCATTTTAATTGCAAATTGTGAATTATGTCTGAACGGCAGTAGTGAGTGTTTACTAGTCTATTACTATTTAAAAAAAAGTATATTTGAGTTGTAACAACCGACTTTTATGTCGTACTTGGTTAGAAAATGGCACTGAGAAAGTGTAAACAGGATGTTGATTAATTCTGTTTTATTTGCGGTGAATTTATTAAAGTAAGAAGCAAAAAATTTGCTTTAGCAACGATTTTGAAGCATTGCGAAGCCTATGACGCTTATTATAACCTCAAAATACGGAATCAAGATAAGAAATGGGTGCCTCACGGTGCTTGTGTTAATTTCAAATTGGAAAATATGTGAAAGTGAAACCAATAGTAGAGCCTAAATAAATATTGATGCTACCGTAACATATATAGTTAGGGCTAATGAAGTAATTTGTGTAAGCTGTAGATCATAATTCTGAAGCTATTGAATATTTAAAGAGATTTTTTCCCACATTATCTGAAGTCAAAGTTAAAACTAGTATTTTCGTTGGACCACAAATAAAACAAATAATGAGCAGCGATGATTTCACAAAATTCCTAATTGCTCATGAAAAATAACCCTGGAAGCGTCTGAAAGCAGTAGTCAATTGTTTTTTTGGAAATCACAGAGTCGACAATTATAAAGAGTTCATTGAAACTATGGTTGAAAGTTTTAAATTGATGGGCTGCAGAATGTCCCATAAACTCCATATTTTACATGCTTACCTGGACAAATTTAAAGATAATATGGGTGCCTATTCAGAGGAGCAGGGAGAACGTTTTTACCAAGATGTGATGGACTTTGAATGACATTACCAAGGGCAGTACAACAAGAGTATGATGGGAGATTACATTTGGGGTTTAATACGCACAAAAACATAAAAGATCCATTAAAAAAAAACATTTATGAACATGGTTTTTTGTTATTTTCTATTTGTTTGCTATTATTAGTCATAATTCTTGTATAAAAAGACTTTGATGTTCAATAAAAACTTTTTTTATCGTAATTTTAAATAAAATTACAGAGAAAGTATAAAAATTTGTATGTGTTTTTTAAAACTCAGTAAAATTGCTCTAGTTTCTACAAAAGCAAACATTGATCGGAACAGTTATTTTTTTATTTATTTGTAACATAGGAGAAACCAAAATTTCAAATTCAGGAGCCAGACTCAAAAATCGTGTTGACCGGTGTAATGTGCCATATCTTAGTTTTGTGCACGAACATACGTTGTGAACCTTTCTTTTAAGTAATCCTCAAGGTAAAACAACGGATGACTTTATGTCGATACAAAAACCTGTTAAGTGATTATTTAAAATATAATATCTTACGGATATAATTTGAAGGAGCGTAGTCGTAGTTTACGTTCTCATTTTTTAAAACAACTCGAGCGATTAAATTTACAATTCTACAATCAAAAAGTCTAAGCATGTCATGTTTTTATTTTTTTATTTTAATGAAATGAGTAATATTTTGGGTTGAGGGTCATCAGCCGAACAAAGGCGGATATTTCCTAGACAAGTTCCTAAATAAAGAATAGACACTTGGCATCATAGAAAAAAAATATGGATTTCATTTCAAGGGGTGCCGCGAAAACAGGACGAATTCGAAACAATTATAGTAAGGCAGACCCCAGGGACCAGCCTTAAGACAGAATAACGCCAGACAGAAAAAACAAAATTGGTTATTTATTCGACAACAATAAAGCAATTTTAATTTGGTTGTTGTGGGCCGAGACTGTCTGTAACGCAAGCCATGTGGTATGAAATTTTAGTATTATGACATTTGATTTAATGTGGACCAATATATGCTTAGGTAGGAATTAAAATGTAATACGAGCATGACATAAACGTCATTAATGCATCAAGTTTATTTTATTTGAGACTGCGTTTTGATATTTATAGAACCATTTATACGGAGAAGTTACAAATAGTGTAGTATACAACAGTAGTGTATACAAATTGAAAGGAGCTTTGAAAATTTCAAACCAGACATAATAATACGCTGAAAGAAAGTAAGTTTCGAAATGGGTGTTAAATTTTATATCAGAGCTTATAATTATTACCTGTCACTTTTAAAATTATACCAATTGAACAACTAATCAACTACAAGTAATTAGATTATTATCACTATTGTTAAGTACATAGACCAAGTAACGGTGATTCATATTCTAAATAATTGTAAAAAATGTTTCACGCCAAAGAGCGCAAGCAAAAAGCTCGAGGGTGGAGGGGAACGGGGTTTTGGCGCAGTATCTGGAACAGACAGTAGAGTTGCGAGAAGTTAGGTACAGTTATTTATATAGATACGTATGTATGTTCAATGTACATATCGATCGCCTACCCGGGCCACTCGCCACTATGATCTCACCTCCATCCTTTGCGACTCCCGTTCCCCCTTTACGCCTCATTCCCCACCGCAACACCCTAGAGGATTTTAACAAATCGTTGCCAAATGGAACACGTGACTAATTGTTCTTAATTTATAAAAAAAAAAACACTAGCATGCAGAAAATGAATTTAAAACAACTGAAACGTACTATTACTGCAACACTTCGAAATATATGAGTGACTTCTAGATTCAAATGGCGCGACATTTAAACAGTGTTTCCCTGTCTTTTGTGTGATCTAATTATATATTATATGACATCATATCAAAATATTCTACAATAATTTAAAAAAAAGTATTTATAACACAACTGCATACAGTCGTAGAAAAAAAACTATATAAAAATGCATTTTTTGAAAATCTATTATTAGTAATTACTAAATACAATTTTCCTGCGATTCGAAACCACTAAAAGAAAACCGTTTTCAAACTGAACAATATTAAGTCACACCTTAGGTTGGATAATATTTAGTAAAGTAACAGGATAGTAATTCAACTCGATTTGCTAACATTCCTAAACAAATCCAGTTGAATCTAGTGTTTCAGACATATTCTTAACCAACTTTTTTTAAAACGATTAAATTAGCAGTGGCTCTGTGGCCTGCCGCCCTAGGGAGCGCTCGCCCGCCCCACCGCCCGGCCGCTCGCTTGACTCGCTCGGTTTGCGCATTCATGTATACAGATCTAACACAACCTAACCCAATGATAGTTTTGTTGATGCTGACAGTGATAATGATTTCACATTATGATATTACTAAAAAAAAAATATTGTGGCTTCTATACAATATAATAAATAAGTATATATAAAAATGAATCCCTATTGCCCTTGGTCACGCCATCAAGCGTGAACGGCTGGACCGATTTGACTATTTTTTTTTTGTTGTGTTATTGTCAGGAGGAGGTTCTTATAAAAGAAAAAATTCAAAAAATTGCGCGGAGAATTAGAAATTTTAAGAAAAGAAACACAATTTTACACGTCATAATTCTGTGCTGTTTAAATCGGGACTCGAATATTTATGGCCTGTATCTGTATTACTACAAAACAAACTACTACTACAAGCTTTGTATACAATAGTAATTGAGTCTAAGTTAGAGCAGCAGAGGAGGTTCTTAAAGATGTTATATTTGGATAATATTCATACGGCTGATTTCATTATAATATTATGTTTTGATACTTCTGATCTTGCGATACAAAACCACATACATAAAGTGAACTTCATAAATCAAAGTTATTAAATAAATATAACTATTAATATCTAAGGCTCTGTGCGAATATAATTGAAACCGCAAGTCGTTAAAACGCAAAGGTTGATTAGTTGTTAATATACAGTGAAACATGAATAGGGATCAAACACACGAAGTGTTTGTGTTATAATTCACACCGCGTACTTCGTAATATTACATTTGGTTAAAACTTATTTAACACTACCTTTCTTATGTCGGAATAATAAGTCAGTATGATTTGTTCCGGGATAAAAACTAGCCAATATATTAATCCACGACTTTGGTTTGTCCCTGTGCCATAAACATTTAAACATATCATTAAAATCTTACACGTCAATAAGAAAATTAAGATGAACTCTATTAAAGAATCGTCTTATACGTAGCAGTTGTTAAAATACATTAAAATTTTACGATATTAGATAGACATCATATAGACATATGTCTAGGATAGTGTATAAATTACTCCCCTTTCTCACAATATTACATTTGTGTAGTGAATTAGGTGCATAAACAAAAACTTTCATTCGCTTTATGACTCTTAAAATTAATGCATGGCTTCATATCATAGGAAGTTAAACAAACCATATTTCGTAAGAAATATTGATTTATTATGTACTGAAACCATTTAATACTAATATATTTCCAGTTCTTCAAAAAAAAAAAAAAAATAAGACAACCGCTTAGTAATAGCTATTTACGCCTATAAGTCAGTCGAAGTTCCATGCAGGAGTTTCCGAGGCGTTAGTCAAGATTTTAGGATTCCATAGAAAAATTAGAAAACTTAGTATTATTAATTAATATATCGTACTAGTTACACCGTTCACAAAGATATTATTAGTATGCATTAAAACTATATTGTTTTATGTTTTTAAAGTTCTGTCCTGTTTCTTCTATAAGAAAAACGGAAACAAAAAATCTTTACTTAATCATCGAGAGAGGCTTCCTTAAAATCATTTAAAGAGGTATGAATATTAATTTTTTTCGTGAAATGGGTTCTTAAAAATAATTTCCCGATTTTAAAATTGGCCACTACAAGTGATAATTTTTATCTACCTTTTCGCCGGTTATATCATTCTAGATTGCTGTGAAACATAATACGAGAGGCATCATTTATTACATTGAAATAATTTACTATAACAGACTCCGAAGCTATGCAATTATTAGGTATCAAAGAATTGGACAAAAAAATGTTTTACGATAGTTCGTACTACGTAGTTTGTACAAACAGCTACGGACCCTGCACGAAAGATGCCTGACATACTAGTGACCTGTTTTATAGTTTTATATGATCATTACGATATTTTGTCAATGAATTACTCAGCACTATTTATTTATAGAATCATAAAAAACCATAATATTGTAGTTGACACTTAAAAACAGTGTTGTTTTAATGAAAGTATTTTTAAGGGTACGGGATTGATAATATTATTGTTGTGATAAGCCATCATAATTGTATCCCACTACTAATTTAAAGTGGCAAAGGTTTTGTAGAGCAAGCTATCTAACATTTATAAATAAACAAACCTTATTAACCTCTACAGAATGTATTTACAACAAAAAAATCATGATGGTTAGGTTAGGTACCTATCGTATGATATACGTGTCATGTGGTTTTGTAGTTTTTATTGTACCAATGATAAATGTTTGTAATTGTTTTGTGTACAATTAGATATAATAATCGTACGGAATTTTGGGTAGGGATATCACCTAATCATTGTATTTTGCAATTTGCAGTAAAAATGTTGGCTCTATGTTACCAAATTCAAACCGGAATAAAACCGTGCTTGCAACCTGCGACCTGGCAGAAGAAATTATACTGGTCAGTTACCTAGATACAGAGATTCTAGCATATAAAATAATACTGAAATCTATAATGTTAGAAAAATATTAAGTTCAGAAATGGAACAATACTGCAAATTACTGCATATTACTACAATTCCCGAATGCATTTTGAAGTTAGCAGTAGGTGTAACTTGTTCGCCTGTTACGAGTATATTATTTGTACCAAGATGACGTAGAAGGCCACTAAGGTATTTTGATCCGGTGTACGTTTAGAACTGTTTGCAATTTTTATGAGAACTAGGGTCACTAATTGTAGAGCAGACGTTAGAAACGCGCTGTTATAAGGGAATAATTTGTTTTTGTAATCGACCATTGAATAGGTCCTACATTATTGTGTTGTCTCTCCCGTTAATTATAAAGGATTAAATGAAGAATTTTGACCATGCCTACACTAATTAAATGATATTATACTTAAACTGTTGTGCGATAAAGGGGTTAATAGAGAAACTAAGTACGCGCTTCGCCCTATCACACTGATCATGTTCCTACACTTGATTTTATTTATTATATTTGCGTATATTCATATTTTATTTTTAAATAATTAATTGCAGTTTCACGTTTAACCGAGATTTGTCAACATAATTATAAATTTACATTATTATTGTAGCATTATACAATACGTAATTAGTACTTAATTATGTAGGTTATAAACAAATGGTAGTATTTAGTCTCGTTTCCTCATAGCCCAGTGTTAAAATGTGCAATTATTGAAATTAGAAAAACGTTAAAATAGGAGTCGGTGTAATATGTATGTACTGATCAGAATTGTCATAAATACGACTGCCGGAGAAGCACAGACCGCTGCACGGAATGGACGTATACACAGGTAAAGTTGTTTATGTATGTTATTATGGTAGTCAAGTGGTGCACGCAGCGTCTCAACACGATCGCCGCGCGGCGAGTGGTGGCGGCCGGCGCGCGACGTCCGGCGAGCGCAGACGGCTCGCGACCGTCGTTGCAGACACACACAGAGCACAGAGTTCACTGAGAGACACCCACCCTTGCAACGAGAGTTGCGGCGACCGCGTTCGTTCGGTCGATCGCTCATCGCGAACGACTCTTTGAAATGCATCTTCCACAGTCGCTCCGCACTCCATCCACATTCACGTGTATCATCGGCACGCTACGATACAATCCGCTCACTGTCACTGACACGTCACGGTTCTGACGAATTTCCAAACCGCACCGCGGAGCGCGCCGCCCGCCGCCTGTCACCCACCGTGATACGCGCTACGAACGTGCCGCATTTTCAATTTCAACAAATCGTCGAGAGGCACCGACCGTTCTGTAGGCTCGGACTAATGCGACAGTCGGTCTCGGGTGCGGACTGGCGCGCGATGCGAACGGCCGTCGCCGCCGCCTCCGCCGCGGGACCGGACCTCGCGTCTCGGGGGCGAGGATGCGGGAATCGGCTTCGGCGCAATACCCGTCACGAAAATAATAGGAACAGCGAGTGCACCTCAGAGGCGCGACGCGACGCGGTCGGTGCGAGCGAGACGCGGATAAACACCAGACTGTTTACTTACGGTGTTCGAGCGCGGGGCGGTGTGGCGGGGCAAGGGGGCAATCGCCTGCAATCCGCACGCTGCAATTACTGCTTTGTATTCAACAATTTTATCCTGAGACATCTAAATAAAATAGAAACGTCCATCTACCTGGCCCCCTCAAGGACCCAATATGGTCACGGATATAAAACTATAAAAATTTACTAGCACAAAGCAACCACAAAATTACGATCCGTCATGTAAAAATTTACCTCTCAGTGCTCATACTTGCAGGAAATGAAATTTATTATCATCGCACATTTTTATAACATTACAAAGATGACGCATAGTTCTATAACCATTTTTCAGTTCTCAACGATTGTTTTATAATACCTATCCAATATAAATGAATTAACGCTTGAGTATCATTTTAAAGCTAATTCCTACGAGTGCAATTATTTCACATGTTAATAATGTATTTATTTAATATCGTGCATTATTATAAACATTGCTAAAAGATACTTTCTAAGCAATATTTTGTATTTTTTGCGTTATCGGTAACTCTATCCATTACGTAAGTGGTGCCAACAGTTTCTACGTTTCAATGAACTTTGAATACGTAGGTAGGTGTGCAACTATAACAGTCAAGACATCATTACGTCAGTAGAATATCATCACTGGGTCTTAAATTAAGTATAAACATTTTATTATTTAGTTAACGTCCCTACGTAGCTTTATTTGATGATGTGCATTGCAGAGAGCAGATTATTACATATTAGTAATTTATTATTATTGCAATTCATAAATTTTTGTATACCAGAATTTGTATTCGGACTTGGTTAAAACGATAAATTTATTTAAGTGTATCGATATAAAATATCCGAGCAACAGTGTCAAGCACGTAAATTCACGTATATTATCATGATTTAAAGGATTAATGTAATGTTGGGTACAAGTTCACCAGCTTCGAGATTGGAACATTAAGTTGGCTGACGATCAATCGACGACTTGTGCTATGCATTGAGCGGTGGTGACTGCATTCCGACGCCCCTGCCCGTATCCCCCCGCCCCTCTGCCTGCGAACCCTCACCCCCCGTCCTTCCGTTCGTCACGTGACGCGACGATTAGCCGCCGAGTGCGCCACTGAGACCGAAATAGAGCGCCCATACACACATCTCTCGTCATATTTGAGTCGCGACTAACTCTCACACGCCCCTCGTGCTGCCTACCGCTCGCCGAGTACGTGCATTAGCACCGGTGCTTGAGTTACACCGGTAATGAATGTAATACCACCACATAGCACCACTCGTGTTCACAATCGACTTTCAAACTATTCAACCAAAACCTGATTAAAGTGGCCATACACGCTCACAGCACAATATAAATTGTACATACATATAGAAGCGGTTCATGTAATTTTGGTTTACCTAAATAAAGTTCACGATTCGGTTTGTCTTTGTCGTTGAAACTAGAATCCCAAATTCCCAATACGCTTAGAAGAAAAAGAAATCATTATATTAACAACCGCTCTGCAATACGTTTTACACTATAATTCCAGTAAAACACAATAGTAATTCGAGACTACCACACAAAAAAGTGATGTTTAACCGAAACTGAAAGTGTACTCAATACCGGCGTTGAAAGATGTTCAACAATGATATTAATTATAAATAAATAATTATTTTTCACAGCAAATTTCTGTGACATAGTAAAAGCTACTGCTATATAATTATACCTTTTACTACTGACTGTCAATTAAAGAAGTATGAATTTTAACCTCTGCAGCATATTTTCACACACAGGACTGATAAAATAGAATACCTGGGCATTGGTTAACGGCCACTGACGCTGTTGGGTATTATTAATGCCAAGGTCAGCCAAGCCGCTGCTCATCATGAGATAAAAATCAAACTCTCTTCTAATAGCAACCTTCTCCTGTGATAACCAAAGAAATGGTAGAGCCACGCTGTATATTATTTGCCAATAGCAGAATAGACTGGAAACAACGGAGTAGTTTTCATAGAAATCCAGCGTGAAGTGATTTGCTGTTTCGTTTTGTACAGTAATTGAGACTTCCGGAAGCCGCAACAGCATGCATCCCACGTTAATCCCTATTTCTTTTATGCCGGCATCGCATCCTCTGGTATTGTAGCTTTTTATGAGCGACGGATATCACTTAACATTAGGTGACACACTTTCTCATTTGTTGACTATGCTCTAAAAAACCGACTCCAAAAACCACTACAACCCAATAAATTAAGCATCAACTCCAAAAAACATTGAATGCGTATATAGACATAAAAACCCGAATTAGGCAAAGATATAAGTAGAATGACTAATATTTTTTTGGATTATAGTGGCTCTTGGTGTCGGGTTTTTTGTTAAAAAGTTTTTATTATTTGTTAATTATAAAATAAATGTTATTGAACCCAATACAAAAAGATTAATTCTTATCCTATTTTATTTCAATTCCCTGCTGCAACTTCAGAGTTCAAGGTCAAACATGATTATTTCTAATATTATGCTGGTATTATGAATCCTATTTGATTTTGAGGAGTTCCCCTGAAGAAACACAAAGCATAATATAACAAAAAAATATGACGAATAAATATACCTTCCTATTTTGGAAACGGCTTAAAACGAAACTAAAGAATTATTTAAACGGTCATATAATATATTTTTTAAATCAAAATTCCCAAAATATGCATAATACTGCACTTAATATTTTATTCAACGACTATAATATGATTACAAAAATTGTAAAAAGGCGTCGCGTCATGGTAAAGCTTTGCTGAAGAAATGATGGCGGCATGGCATGTTCGATCGAAGCACTGAATGAATAATTGTGACGACTTACATTTATGTATACATTTATACACAAGTTTTACGAGTATATTTTGCGTAGCGTTTCAACGTGCATGTTCGCAGGATTAAATATTATAGTATCACTACCAGGAGTATTCATCTACGTCGTACTATTTGTTTACAAAGTAGATATTTTGATTCCACTACCGCTTTAAAGCATTATAACTTACAATAAATAGGTATTATAGTAATATTTGAGTTTAAAAAAAATGCTTTATTTATTACAGAAATTCACAGGACATTCCTTTGTTCTTTCTAGTCAATTCGTGTTAGTTATGTATTTGTCTATAAGAAAAATTTTATAGTGGTTATTTTATGCTGTCCTCACAACAGACCTAAAATAAATAATGTATGTTTCGTAATGCGCAAATAGTCATTTCATCATCATCATCTCAGCCACAGGAAGTCCACTGCTGAACATAGGCCTCCCCCAAGGATCTCCACGTCGAAAATAGTCAAATAGTCATTTGACGCTAAGATAAACAGGCAACACTAATTTCGATGTTTGTTTTTATCTCTACCATTAGTGTATCTTCTGCATTCTATACAAACTATAAACACAGGACGTGTCATTTCGTGAATGATACTAAAATATAATATTATTTTATTAATAATCTAATAATATTATAGACGCGTCATTTGTTATCATACGTTGACGTCGCCGGAAACACTCGTAGTATACATGAAAAATGACTTGATAAGTTAAAGTACCTCATTGGTCTAGGTTTTAAAAGTTTGGTTTTATTTTTATCAACAAGTATATTTGTATCTTATGCAGCATATTCGCATAGTCATCTCTAAGTGGATGGAAATACATTTTTCATTTCATTACGAATATCGTGCTGCTGCACTAAATAAGAGAACATTTATTTATTTATTTAAATGTGTTAGAAGCGGCACATTTAACAGCACGAAAAGATAGGATCAATACCGGTTGCAAAGTGTACACGTGATCGTGACCACTATAATACATATAAATCCCTCCCACTGCGGGTACCCCCTTTACGCCCCTCTTGCCTTCCGCCCTTGTCGGGGAGTTTTTCTAACCTTCGCATTTGATTGAAACATCGCCATCATACTTGATAAACATATAGCTTAGTTTACATACAAACGAATTTGATCTTTGTAACTTCAAAAATGCTTTACAGTCGATTGTCTTTAACAGACGATATCTATGCCTAATCTATGTTGTCTATACCCATTTATTAAATGATTTTGTTGAAAGCCGAAAAGTGCTATAAAGGCAAATAATTTTTATACAGTCATGCCATTGCCTATTTTACATCTTTAAATTATTATAATGACTGTAAATATCCCGGTATTACATAATAAGCGATATTAATAAAACATGAGATCGCGTGCTAATATTTATCTTAACGTCCCTTATCAAGTGAACGAACAAACAGGTTATAGTTTGTATAGAGATTACTGCACTCGAACGCAATGTGTTCTGACACAGAACGGATTTTTAACAGGAAAGATTAAAATCAAATACGTTTTTAATATACAATCGTTTTTGTTCACTTATTATAGAAGAAATTAAAAGTAGAGGCTATGGTTAATAAGAAAAATAATGCAAATCTTTTCAAAATCTTAAGACGAAGATAAAATTACAGTAAAAAGCTCACAAGAGTCGGCATCACAGAGTACATTCAACGGCGAGGGTAATCTACACATTGACAAACACAGCGTGAAACCAGTTCCCGTGGGCGAAAGGTGACGCACCATATAACTATTGCTACCAACACCCTCGGACACCTCACGTATTGTCCGCTTCTCAGTTCTTAGTGATATTAAGGATTAACTTAATACAGAATTTAATATCCTCATTAACGTGTTAATATGGATATATTTTAAGACGCCGTTTATTATACCTTACAAAAATTTGCAAATAACAAAAATTGGTGGGTGTAAGCAAGATAGCGCCTTTTGGTGCCTGACAACAAAGGGCTAAGCTGAGATGTGACGCGTCCGGTCGATATTGCCCGCGGAAAATACCGCAATCTACGCCCCTACTTGCTCCACGCCTTACCGGAAACAAGTTTACATAACAATCTTTCAAATATTTTGTGTACACCGAAACTTATAAATATACTTACATGAAATAATAATGGAAATAAACAAAGTTTTATTAATTATTTAAAACTTTTTATATTTAAAAGTACTATGATTTTACATACTTCTGGTTTTGTATAGGTTAAACATAAATAAACCCTTCACTCGTCGCAAATATTCTATCTGTGCGATACTAAAAACGGCTTGGGCCAAATAAAAAAAATAACCAAATATAGGTACCTGTAATGTGGATATCAGTTGCATTATAAATTATTATACGCTTTATTATATTTATAATTCTTTTCACAACGCCTCAAATGTAACTTATCCAACAATATACACGTAAATATAGTACAATCGTCAACATACCTGAACCGAATGGCGACCCTTTTTCGACCCTAGGGAATAGGAACTGCCTTAATACTTATTCTGAAGTTAAAGTCCTATATCTGAGAAAATATTGACGTCCTATTCTGCATTCATTCTAGGGAATTGATAACAGTTGTTTAAGTAATACATTATATTAAACCTAAATCAAACCAAAATAAATATATGTAAGTATATTACATAGTACATGTAAAAGTCGTAACCCAAGAAAACTAAACACCATATTACATGTCAGAACCAAAGCGCGTGTGTCCAAAATAATAAATCTTCTATTTCCCGCTGTCCTTATCCCATTAAAATGTGGAATCAGCGCAACAAAGAATTTTCAGCGTATTGCACAAAGAATTTGACTTAGTTTGACGACTAGCCAGGCGCCCAGAGTCAAGGTTGTAGATCCCGTCCCGGGAAAATTGTGTTTGAAAAACTTACGCGGAAAAAATAACTTGATTCGGCCTGAAAACGCACTAAAAAACCGCCTTCCTAATTGAAACCCAAAAACGTTATTTTGTGCATACTCCTTAATTTTAATTACTTACATAGTTCTGTGAGAATTTCCCTTGGTCCAAAAGGTAGAGTCATCAAAACGTCCAGACAGACGTAAGGGTAAGCTTAGTAATTGAGTCAAGGTAACACCTTTGGGGTCGGACTATGGGACCTTAAAATGTAAACTGCAATTATTCCCAACTTAATAAATCCCAAAGGAGTTTCTATAAAAAGAGACGAACTCGACATGATTTACAACTGGTAAGATATGTAGATTGTAGGTAGGCGCTCTACTAATGTTGTTACTGCGGTAAGTGCTAATAGGTGCAAATTTTTCAATCATTTAATAGGCCAAGAACAGTTTGATGCTATTTTCCCCTCGATGGAATCTATCTAGGTCAATATCGCTACCCCGAAAACCGTACATATATAGCACATATCGTAATAATAACATTATCCTAGCGATTGACTTAGGCGTTGGGATTGTATATCATTCAATTACATTTTTTTCGTTTTCTATTAGCGTTAACGATTGTAGAAGTCATTATGTCAAAGGCCCCTGGGCCATTTTCCAGAAAGTAATTTTCAAATTAAATACAAACCTCTATTGGAAAGTTCTTTGTCTGAATTTGTATTAAATAATAATTTATCAATACTTAATAAAACATAATATGTATTGAAGTACATAAAAACTAAAAAAAGTTATTTATTGTGGTTACGAAAGCTGCATCATAATGCAACGAGTTTAGAATAAGGTACTTATTGAACATACAGACTTAACTCTATGCAGCACATTACGCTGATGTTTAAAGTAATCACTATGACAGTTTACAATAACTTATGATACAGAACGCGGCCATTATAATGCGCGTACAACTTTCTATTACCGTGGCTCGTAGTTTCTTTAGAATCCAGACCACTTTTTTACTTTGCAAAATGAAAAAGCGGCGTTATTCAGTCAACAGAATTGGTGGCGGCATCGATGCGCCGCGCAGTATTTGCAACGGATGCAGCGAAATGAACAGTTCATTGACCCCAACCCGGCCGGGTTTCACTCGTACACCAGCGCCCAGTTCAGTGGCCCTATTATGAGCTACCATCGTACTTTCGTCGTAATTTTCTAGCAGATGCAAAAATAAATAATATCCAAACTCACCACTCTTCACGGCATAACAATAAAGGTGCGAGAATAAAAACAGATATAAAAATATTAAAGTAATAAAAATTATCTCAACAAGTATGTTATAACTTATATTTTGTCTTTTTTAGTATTTAACTGCAGTCGCAAAATTATTAGAAAAACAATATTATTGATGCTTCTGAAGTGATTAAAAGACAGAAAGAAAACTATTTGTGAGTAACACCACGACGTATCATTATCCGAATGCAAAATATAAAAATGTTAATGTTATGCATTCGTCCTAAATACTTAGGCCTAATAGTTAGTCACTGGTTAGCTACTTAGTCTGTGCAGCGAGCGTCACATTCACATATCACAATGCATATTAATTGTAAAAATACACGAGCATACGTGGCAAAGACGCAATGCTAGGGATATTTTAAACAATCATGTCGTGACTGGAAGCTTTTTGTTAAGTTTTACGACAGTTTAACACCTATCCTTGCGCGGGAGTAAGGTTGTCATAATCACGAAATTAATGTGATAGCGTATTAAATATATGCTGATTTTGATATTATTGTAAATGAATTTTAAAAATGTCGACCTTCAATTACGTGACAATTCAATATGTATTGTTCTATAATAATAAGACTAATAAGAGAGCGTAGTTTACCGGTTGGTTTAGGAGCTACGTAGTCACAAGTTATCAAGGCCACTATAATGCGCATGTGCGGTTACTTGGGTGCTAAAGATTTTTCATGTGCTTTATATACGTGATCATTCATCACTCACATCATTTATTGCCCAGAATCCACAATAATTCACACCAGACTTTATTACGGCGTCAAAACATTATTATTAGTACAATGTTATGAATGTCTTGTAATGACGATAAAAATGTTGTAAATGAATAAATAGTATTTCAACAATAAAACCGCCAACCGCTAAACGAATGCAATACTTATCAACAATTACCACAAATTGTAATGGATGTCACATCATCAGCGTGGTTATCTAAAGCATATAAAGGAGGGGTGTCGACATCGGCATCGATCCACGTCTTATGTACGCCTTTTACATACTTCCTCACGTCTATGTGGGGATTCAACCGCGATGCGTTAACCGATGCAAGGCATATGCATCTCTCGCCGCACCTCGCCCCGCGCGGACTCGCCGAGTGGCGACAGATCTCACTGGCAAGTGCTAGCCACATCGCTTCATGCACACGTACCAGTATTAAATACATCGAATGAAACGCTTATATGGCTCTAACCTTGAAATGATGACCTTTTTTATATGTGAAGAGAAACGTACCCATTCGTTCGGCATGTATCGAGCCGAAGCGTTACAAACAGCTAATGAAGTGTTATTAATACATATACGTTGTTGGGTAAATACTGTACATTGTGTCTACTGCTAACTTATCGATTAAACTTATTGTTGGTACGTTTCGCTACGTAGTTACTAGTTAACTAAACGAAATTGGCAATATAGTATTGGTTTCAATTATTTAAAAGCCGTTTCCGATTAGTTAAACCATTTACATGACATTTACGAAATTCTTTAAAAGTCGATAATAATATTATGCTTTTATTGCCAGTTGTTAAACCTCTGGGGAACTTCTTTTTATCTCCCTTGATAGCCAGATGTCTATTATTTAGTCTGTCCTTCATGTTAACATAAACTTCACATTTAATATTCACCAGTATTTATAACGATTAAACATTAATAATGTTTAATCGTACAACACAATATACTTTTTTTACTTTTTAAGAGTTATGACTTACAATGTTTTGTTTCGGAAAGTATTAAATTGTTATTATTAATTTTCATTGTAACCATAATTCATGTACTCACTGCTCGTCAAGGCCTATCCAACCACTTCAAATTCCGTAGGTTTCATAAATTTACAAACTAGTCACCTAAACCAATTATAATGACTCAATCAAACTTCTCTTGATTTAAAGTTCATAACTAAGTGTTACCAACCACAGGGAACACTCACATGCGGAAAAATATTAGCTTTTAAAATGACGTAGTTCAGACGGCCCTGAGAGTCCACAAAAGTAATTCGCTATATGGTTTTTATAGTAAGTAAGTAATGAAGTCTTATATTATCCCCTGCAATACTTTATAAAAACAAAATCTTAATGCTCACAAACATCGTCAATGATATGTCACATAAATAAAATAAAATATCTGTAACTAAAAAGCAATCACTAAAAACGACTTTCAATTATCTTTTTATTTCTTCTCTGTGTGTGCGGGTTACTGTCTAAACCTGGTGACCCTATTTTGACTGGACTGCTTTAATTGGGAAGTAAAGGATCTCAAGGATTAACGTAGGTGACAATCCTCGCAGAAACCAAATAAGACTCTATTACAATTAGTAAAACACTGCATCATTTTCATTAGTCCGATCTGGGAATCAAACTTCACCCGAGTAAACTAAAGAGGGGTGTGTCGAAAGCCGATACATACTTAGGTATTTTCATAATTAGTGTCTGATATAAACAATTAAAATATTTAGAATTATAATCTTTTATATTTTTCAGAGTAAGGACATTTTATCAACGTATATATATGAATGACATGCGTTTATGAATGACAAGATAGTTTAAAAAATTCGCACTTAAAGCTTTCCGCAGCGAAATAGTTAATAAACATAGTCCCTGGACCATGATATTATTATAGTTACATAAGTTGGTATAATAAAAATACCCATAAATAGTTAGTATAGTCTAAGAGCTGAGAGACATTTTTGGAAAGGTGTTTGAGGCGATGTAAAACATTGCCGCTTTCCGTCCTTCCCGCATCAGCCCCCACTGTCTTTGTACACTAATGATATAGTCTTTTTTTATCCAATCAAGGGACTTCTGGCTAGGAATGTTGGATTTTTTTTAAAACCAGTGATGCAGATTTATAATAATCCCATGATGCACATTTAAAAATAATCAATGTTACTAGCAATCCGTGAATCCGTTGCTTTTGCAGTCACTACAACATTCGATAGTGTCGCTAATAACAATTAAATTCTGGGAAGTAATGACATACAACAAACTAAAGGAAAAGGCTCATTTATTTAAAAAAAAATGCGAACGCGGAACAAAGTTTAGCGACACAATTAATTTCAGTTTCTGGCAGTTGCATTTTTCAACTCTTTTAATACTTAATTAGAAGATTTATCTATTAGTTTGCAATGAGAGCGTCTCGTATATCTTCCAGAAATTTGTAAAAAAGTAGTTTTGCTATTACTTATTGTAAAGTGAGACTGCTAGGTGCCCAATAAGCCTCTTCCGTCGACTCCCCTTCCCTCAAAGGTTAGAAACGCTCCCACGATTCTTCTAGCGTTATATCGTGAACAGGAACTTTGACCGATGTCACTGTTTAACCCTTACGATCAGGCGATCAATTGCTTTGTGCCCATAACAATAAAGGAATATTTCTACATTTTTTTATAAAGCCTGTAAACTTTATTCAAATTAAACTATTTTACGGATTTTATCGTGGTTATAATATTTTACTTTTCTCCCGACGTTTCGAAGACTTTGCAGCCTTCATGGTCACGGCGGGGACTGAGGTGTTGTTCATCCGCAAAGTCAGAATTACAATATGTACCTACATTTTACAAATACACAACTTTTTTAAAATTTTTAGCTGTTGGTGGTCCGATCTACGCAGAATGAGCTCACAGTGTCTTAAAGTCAGGCAGCCGGTCTTTTGGGTTCCGATTTCATTAATTGTAGAACTGGATCCCAGGCTTGTGCAAGCTTCCAACCATCTTCCCTATTGACATTAGTTAAAATAATTTAATTTAAATGTCTAACATTCGCGTAAACATAAGAAATCATTATGCAAACCCGTAAACTGCACTTTTATATATTTACTAGCTTTTGCTCGCGGCTCCGCCCGCGTTATAAAGTTATTCAGGCTAAAGTTTTCCGTTATAAAAATAGTAGTTTCCCGGGAGCCTATGTTCTTCCCAGGGTCTCAAACTGTCTCCATACCAAATTTCATCTTAATACGTTAGGTAGTTTTTGAGTTTAACACGTTAAGGCAGACAGATGCAGCGGGGGACTTTGTTATATTATTTAGAACTTTTTAAGTGAAACAATCCCGTCATACATCATTGTTGCATAACTTTAACCGTTTACGCAGCGCAGGCAACGGAAGCTCTCAAAACTCATAATTTTCCCCGTTTTTCCAACATGTTTCATTACTGCTCCGCTCCTATTGGTCATAGCATGATGATATATAGCCTATAGCACTCCAGGAACAAAGGGCTATCCAACACAAAAAGATTTTTTCAGTTCAAACCGGTAGTTCCTGAGATTAGCCATTACTGCTCCGCTCCTATTGGTCATAGCGTGATGATACATAGCTTATAGCGGTCCACAAATAAAGGGCTATCCAACACAAAACGAATTTTTCAGTTGAAACCGGTAGTTCCTGAGATTAGCCATTACTGCTCCGCTCCTATTGGGTATAGCGTGATGATATATAGCCTATAGCACTCCACGAATAAAGGGCTATCCAACGCAAAAAGAATTTTTCAGTTTGGACCGGTAGTTCCTGAGATTAGCCATTACTGCCCCGCTCCTATTGGGTATAGCGTGATGATATATAGCCTATAGCACTCCACGAATAAAGGGCTATCCAACGCAAAAAGAATTTTTCAGTTTGGACCGGTAGTTCCTGAGATTAGCCATTACTGCCCCGCTCCTATTGGGTATAGCGTGATGATATATAGCCTATAGCACTCCACGAACAAAGGGCTATCCAACGCAAAAAGAATTTTTCAGTTTGGACCGGTAGTTCCTGAGATTAGCGCGTTCAAACAAACAAACAAACAAACAAACAAACAAACAAACAAACAAACAAACAAACAAACAAACTCTTCAGCTTTATATAATAGTATAGATTATAAAACTTTAAACAGTTTTTTTTTGCGTACACACAGAGTGACCGATAACTTTTGCAATTCTTAATTTGCAATACTTGGGTTGTTTACTGTCCCAGTGCATATACATTTATTTCAAAGCAATATTCTTAGATCATTGTTAAGTTGTTTTATACCGACAGAACTCAATTGATTTTTTTTATATCATACATATATCACATCAAACCTTTAGTAACTTCATTGGGCAGTTGCATTTTAATGCCATCCAGCAAATTCTCTATAAGCACAAAAATAGCACCAAATCTTAATCAAAGTTAGGCAGCCAAAGCGTCTAACCTGTCTCGATAGTTTGTGCAATGAATTCCTAATAATTAAATGATTTATGTCAACAAATCTATGTTTTTGTAACATAATCTTTTTTTATATAACTATAAAATGTTATATAAACCGTGAAGTTATAGCAGATTAACACTAACCGACGTTAGTGTGTACATCTAAAGCAGGGCGCAGTGATATACATTCGTCGGACCGAACTGGAATGACCTCGAGTCCTTATTGATCTGGTGACGCCTCGTCTGTGACGTCACAGTCACGTGACCCTTCTAGCAACTTCAGACGAACGTAGGCAGCCAAAGCGTCTAAGAAATAAAGTTCCATGTGTGTACCATGGAATTATCATTCAAAAAATTGCTTTATGATGAAGTAATTATTAACATTACACAAAAAATTTAATACTTAGCTAAGTTTACTATAAAATTGTTCCTGGCAAACAGTATACCTACACACTAGCTATTCTTTTGAAAGGTTTGTATATCCACACAATTTAAAAGTTAAAACTATAAAATTTGATCTAGTATATGTATTATTAATACACATATCAAATAATATTTAATGGTCTGTATAATAATAAATATTGTATATATGTAATAACTAGCAGCCTATTCCGAAATTTGTATTATTATTTGCATGCTAAATATACTCAGTCCAGTTTTAAATTAATGACTATGTTTGCTCTGACTATTCTCCGAACCGGCTAAATTGATTTGTACGGGAATTTCGCTGATAGGTAGGATTTTTTATAAATTGAGTTTAGAAAGAATAACTATGTAATTTTTACCTACGTAATGAAGTTTTGGCTGTGGCAACTCTTATAAATCTTACTTCACCAGTTACTTTTACTCTACAGTCCATACAGAAACTGAGTAGAGTTAAAGCGTTCGACGCAAAACATACAAATAGGATGTAAGAATTTTAAATTAGGTACAAAATGCTATTTTGATGCGACACTTCATGGTAAATAGTTTATGATCCAATGATGCCATAAACGAACTACTTTTAACTCTCAAAATGCGCGGTATCTGTAGGAATATTACTCCGAGACGTCTTTTACGCAGACGCAGTGGCAAGTAGAAGCTAGTTATAGGTCTTTAATTCGAAAGATAACGAGACTATAGTTTATTATATTCATCTAATGATCGTAAAATAGCTAATTGATAAAATTAAAATACTATTATCTATTTACAACATGTACAGATATACTAAATTGTAAAAGAATATATTATGTATGTAATCTTTTTATTAGGAACTCTTGAACTAAATTTTATGTGATTTTATGATAACTCGCATCTTATCAGTGCCCAGAAAGATTCCTTTTGGCACGGAAGAATACATTTGCGGGCGAAACTGTACAAAAACATTTTTAAATTAACTCAGCGATTGTCGCAAACCATACGAACAGCCATACTCTTTAAGAATTATTGTAGAAAACACTTCATAATTACTAAATATCACTCAGTGAAGACCTTTATATAAATAAGTAGGATTTTAAAATAGGACACAGGCAAAAGGAAGTGTGATTCTATGCAATTTAGCCTAAGTTCTTGAAGTTGTATTAATCATTAGTCATGGTAACAATACTCATATAATTAATCATAATCAGCACACAAACATGTGACATCATGGTTAAGTACTTAGTATTTTTCAGAAAGTTTCCACTCACCTGGGTATAAAACCTTCTCCGTCATCCCTACGGGTCTAAGGAATTCTCTCTGGGATCCTGGAATGAAAATCAAAAGTTGGAAATTACTGGTGTTAAATTCTTAACAATATAAATATACATTACTAAAAGTTTTTTAGCTATAAAATGTTCACGTCATGTTAATTGAAAGGAATGACATATAATGCAAAATGCTAACTTGAGATGTAATCCATAATGTCTCCCATATTCCTGATTAATATAATAATTGTGAGTGTTAGTAAATCCATTGGTGGATAGAAGTGTCTAACCAAATTGTGCTAGCTAGAACTCGGAGAACAAAAAAACTATACTATACTATCAAATATAAGCAAGAAAAATTTTAAATTTGTATGTTTGTTTACTTTATGGGGCTATTCTACTATATACTCTATACTTGAATGTGAATTTCTTGTTTCAATTAAAATGTAAGTACCTTAAAATGCTACAATAGCTATGACTTGGACATTTTCAATTTAAAACTGATTAAATATAATTATGAAGAAAATAATATTCTATTCCAGAGAAAATACGCAAAAATGACACAACTTATTTTGAAGGTCAATCATAAAAACACTTGCGTATGTCATCAATGTTATGTTTACTTATGATAAAAGAAAATACATAAGTAATGAGAATTTTCCTTATAGTATAAATTCGCATTTTGCAATCTAGTGAATACATTAGGGCTATGAATGTTGGTTTCACATCCACATTGGGCGTAACATATTTTTCGAAATTTAATGACACACACAAGATGATGTTAGACAGGTGGCCTGTCGTTAAACTGCTGATTATGGATGTTGTCACTGTATTTACTTTTATGTATCTCTAAGTTTTTTTTAAGAGATTTGCCATTTCATGTTCAAAGTTAGAGTATAATGATTAGCCATTAAGATTTTGGAGTGGTTTGCTATGGTTTATAAGCAGTGGCCAGTGATAATACATACAGAAAAATGATTTAAACAAAGATTTTAATAATTTATACTTGAAGCAAAGTGAGTATGCATAAATAAGTCATAGTGTTGTCAGCCATAAAATGATAATAAAGTCACTAATTTATTGCATTTGTCTCCTGAGAGTTAAGATACATAAATACCTACCAATAGGCCTCAAATGTTATAAAAATATGAAATAAAAGATTTTACATTTATGAATATTAAATCAAGTAACTTTAGCAAAAAGTTTCAACCAATACAGGAATCATCAAATATTTACTTATACTAATATTATAAAAGCTTGGATATTTGTTAGAAGTAATTAAAAAAAGGCTGAACAGATTTAGTTGAAATTTATCCCATAAAATAGAGCAGGTTCTGGAATACAAATGCTACTATTTTTCCTAGAATACACAGTAGGATTTTATATTAAGAAGGATCTTTCGCATAAACACAGCCATATAAACATCAAAAATACAATACAACTTTTCAATTTTACTTTTCTTATGAAATATATATCTTTTATGTAAATATGTTTATAATTTATGTAATAATATGGTTATATTGTATATCTGTACTCTTGTCTATTCTTTAATATTGTCAATATTTAGACAGGAAAAGATAAATCTGGTAAAATATTTATAACCAAAACATTGAAATAACATTCATAGTGATGGCACATTGACTGAAGTAACAAATTTTACAGATGAATCATCAACTATTTCATCTACTATCAAGATTGATTTTTAAGGTCTTCTTAATACAAATAAATATATGAAAGAAATACATATTTCAGTAACCATAGTTAGATTTCAGGATAATGTCAAAAACTATTTTAATAGAATAAGCAACAATCATAATTCAATCAAGCACCTGAGGTGATATGACCTTAACCTGAGCTACCACTTAGTAAATATTTATACTATATTTAGTTAAAAACCACAAAACTGCGGTCTTGGTTAAGTAATTTTTTTAATATAAAGAGTTTATTAATATTATTGTAAGTATTGTACCTTTGGAAACATTCAAAATAAATTCACGATGTCTCATCATAATAGAAATAGATGTTTAGTTAATTTAAAATTACACGTAAATGTACAAATATAACTAATAACAAATCCATTTAGCGATAATATATAACTTAGTTGCAATTTCTACTTGTGATGGTTGGTATAACATAGTTACTTGTACATTATACGCGTAATTTTGACATAAGATCATTGTGATCATTGAAAAGTAGTTAAATAGGTATTGTTATTCTTGTATGTACAAACTAGACCTACATATTTTATTTAGTTATATATTGTAATAGACATTGGACATGTAAATTCGTGAAACTTCAATAGTACTCCCAAAAGAATTTATAATACTTATTTTTAATTTATGGCAGATTGAGTATTATGACAGTAAACGATTATGAAAATGAAGATTTAAATTAATATTGTTGTAAAAATAACTATAACATAGTAGCCAACAAGGCACAAATATTTATAAAATAAATGTAAATAAAAAGTAGTCTAACCTTAGACACGATATAATATCCAATCATGGTCTAAAGCGGAGAACAATATAAGATACAGTCGTAATAGTCACAAAAAACAATAAACACTATCTAATAATCTCTTGATCACAGTACACCGAAACGAAAGTTATCACAATTTCTAAGTTTTTCAGCACCAAAGTACGAAAATGGCGACTAAATATTTATTGTTATAAATTTGTCCGTTTATATAATTTTCACCGATATGAAATAAATCACATCACAAGTCAAGAAATAAAAGTTATTAGTCACTGGATATTACAATAACCAACGAACAAAAGATCACAAAATTTGTGATATGTGGACAAAAATAAAAACAACTGTGGAAAATCGCCTTATTGTTTTTTTTTTGTGATAATTCGCAACCATAGTCCATATGTAACCATAGATATTATTTATCTTTTTGTCTTCAAGGTCTTCATTCAAATTCACATAAAACCCACATTTCCGTCAGTTGTACCGCCTTGAAGATAGTTAGCCGTCTATCGTGGTCCGTAATTGTCTATGATACTCATGTAAGCTTCGATTTTAGAAGAATGACACTATGTTACTGATTCACTGATAAATACAAAGATTATTTTACATTATTTTGCATTTAATTTGAAAACCGCTCAAATATATTTGTAATAAATACAGTGTTTTTATGTGTGAATGAATCAATGGTGAACATTTCAGTAAACATACGAAATTTCAGAAAAAGTTTACGGTTATCAACTTATTACTCTCTCCCACTCCATTTATTTCTCTAAAAATATCAAATTTATAATTGAATAGATACAGATAGAATTCCATGCTATTAGGCTGGGCTTATACATCCGTTTTTTCCGATTCTCAGTTCAGAATCGAAATATTTCTGAATATAAACAACGTACGAGGTGGTCATCATCAGTTTATAGTTTCATAATTTCATCCGGATGTATAAGCTCCACCTTAGTTTAGTACATAGTAATTTTTATTAGAATATTACTTACTCTATGGTACTTGTCTCTGCATAGTACATACCAATACAATGCATACATAGAGAATAATAAAGTGACGTTTTTATTATTCACAAATGTCAGTAAACCTTAAATTGTTGTTTGTGCAAATGAGAAATGTATAAAGTAATAATTATTTCAATGTTAAGTACGTCTGTATAGAAATGGAATGTGAATAAAGTCAACATGGCTTTTATAAATGAACCAGTGCTCAATATTATAGTGGTAGGATTCCATCATAAAAAGGGCTGCCAGGTAAGTAGGCGTCACAACTTTCGTCAATCGATAATGTTTCGCCAAATCATCCAAAAGATATTCTATTTACTTTAATAAGGAAAGTAGTCTATAAGGATTTTTATGAATAATATTATTCCGTAAATACTAATTTATACACCACGCGTGAGATATTAATGGTTTATATATGTCCTAAAAATATTGATATATATTTGTGGAATGTTTTCTGCAAAATTATCCAATTCAATGTAGATATGCCTGTAATCGTAATTTCCTATGAACAATGAGTAAAGAGTTAACACCAACAAATGTGTAACATGTAAAGTATGCCTTCTGGCGATCGGTGAACACATATATGCGTCAAGAGTATTGTTCTCTTATAAGAAACATATTGGAGGTGAGGATTAAGAAAGTATGGAAACCAAAACTATATTTTTTGTCATGTTTATTGTTGATTATTGATACTTGCACATTGAAATCCGAAAAATGTATTGTTAGTATTTAGATAAAACTATTTGAATATCATTGTCTATTTCAGCTGCCAAACAGCTTAAGAAAATTAGTCAGTTTAATATCTTTGCCATTGAGGCTTATATGACTTGTTTATATTTCAATGTGAATCTGCAAATATGCTGCTTACCACCTGGCAAATGGATTGCTTGTCTAGATATTCAGCTGTAACATTATATGTCATGTTTATAACACATTTTTGTATTTACCAAATACATTCTAGGAGTAGTCTGTTACAGTGGCCTAGGTATGATGGGTTTGTTTTGCAATTGGCCAATACTTTGTGTGTGATTGTCTTGACAGATTTCTTAGGATTACATTCCTTACAGGGGGTTGATGGCAGTTCACAGATACAAGCATTGATTTCATATATACTGTAGACTGATTTTTTTAAAATCTAAGAATGTCTCTGTTATCATACAAGGTTTTGTTCTAGCTATTAAAGTCCACAAATGACTGTAGTGATCCATAACATCTGGGAGACACCAGTATCTAAAATTTAAAAAAAAAAAATAAAAAAATAAAAAAATCAATTACTTCCATGTGTGCATGTATTTGAATGTAGTTTATGTGTTTATCCAGGACATGGTCTATATGTGTGCCAAATTTTCTCTAAATCTGTTTTGCAGTTTTACTGTTTATGAGTCTCATTTTAAAACATCCACAATTTATAAACTTTTACATTCATATTATTAGAATATAATTTATAAATAAATATACAAATTATGTACTTTGAGAGCACAAGATATCTTGAAATAATTCAAATAATTAATATTGATAAACTGATTGTCCATAACCAAGAGTAACACAAGGTCTGAATTTTGAATTACAAAGCACTGGATAGACATATGTGTATTTAAATTTTAAAGTTATAAGTAAATTATATTAAGTATTTATAATTTATAAGTTTTTATATAGTGTTGGTAACATATTATAGTATCCTTCATACTCTTTTATTTACTGTTTTCCATTGAAGTCTCTTACTGGCCATCATAAAAAGCCATTATTTTATGATATCTATGATGTAAAGTTACTGTATTTTGTGTAACATAAGCCGTGTTGTATATGAAATACTGTTTTGTCCTTGTTATATAAATAATGGTTTATAAATATGTTTTTAAAATTTCAGGTGGAGCACTGTTATCCAGAACTAATACCAGGCCGTCCTACAGAACTCCCTGCAGCATGGAGACATTTACCAGCATTGGCATTACCTGACGGCTCCCACAATTACCATTCAGATACTATATTTTTTAATCTTCCTGGCCTGACTGATCCACCACACACAGTTTATGGAATATCATGTTTCCGTCAAATACCTGTGGAGGTATGTATATTATGCAAGGCAGACAGAAACTGTGATGATAACTATATATTGATATTGCCAATAAGGTCTGGTCAGTAACAATATTTTGTTAAACTACATATTAAAAAAAAAACAAAGATTCTTGCTATTTTTTTTTTTCAAAATATTACCCTTCAGCCATTGAGTCAAAACATAAAGCTAAGGTGACTTGGATTACAATCATGGATAATATAGTAGTTTGTGATCTAAACTTAAGTTATGTATTTAGTTTTTATTTGAAAATACTAAATCACCAATACTATTTTAATATATGTTTTTCCACATACTTTTTATTACTGTTACCTATTTTTGAATACGAAAAATTAATTTCCCTAAATAAATTGTCAATTCTAAAAGCACTTTGTATTTTGCTGTAAATTGTTCCACCTTGGGCTTATATATAAAGTTATATTATGGTTATGTGATTATTGTTTTACAGCAAGTAATACAAAAGACAGAGGACATGACTAGAAGCTCGGTCCAGAAGAGTGTGTGCGTGATATGTCGCGCGCCGCTGTTTGGCCGCCTCGCTGTCAAGATGGAGCTTGTGGTGCGTGCGTGGTTCCTGCAGGGAGACTTCTCCCAAACCAAGCTGCTTGAAGATGCATATAAACATTTGAACAGCTGCCCCGTGCAGATGGACCAGGCTTTGGAAGGTCAGTTTTGTATATGTTAATCAATCCTTGAAAACATTGTCAACAGATATTCGAACAGTGCTATTTTTATTGATGACATTATATGTTTTGATGATCATGAAATAGGTAAGATAAACTTAAAATCCTTTCTGTTGTTTTTTCTTTACAGCACTAAGATGGTATACAAACCCATAAGTGATGCTTAACTTAATGATATCTCATATATTAATACATGTCAATGTAATGTAAAACACACAAGCTACTAACTTTTGGCAAAAAATGCATTAAATACCTGCCCAAAAGTTGGATTGTGACCGCGGCTAAACCCTATTCCATGTATCCTGCAATATGACATATCTATTTTCCAATGAATGTAGAATCTAGATTGGCCCTCAATATAGTAAAATACAATAACAGACTCGCAACTGATTAATTTGTTGTAATAAACAGCTTATCAGTTAACATTAATGGGCTTATTGTGTTTGTGACTTTATAATCGTATTTTGGTGTCAGTCTAACAAAATATTATGTTTACTAAAGGTTTGTCAGTCCAGCGCTTGGTTGAAGGCTGGAGACATAAAGCGTTGCTGCTTTTCAAGCTTCTGTTGTTGAGGCGAAAGGTGTTGATTTACGGAGCGCCCGCAGGAACCCTGTCCGCCGCCCTTCTGACGCTTGTGTCTTTGTTACCCCGCTGTGTAGAATATGGCCTTTCGAAAGCAGCTAATATAGTGTAAGTATGTGACTTTAAATTAAGATAGTATTGTACCTATTAATTATTTATTTGCAAAACAAAGAAGATTTTTTAGTCACATAAATATATAAATAGTACCATAATTCAACATATTACACAAGTATATACATATAGCAGCCCGCTCGCTACGGCTTTATACAATCATTATTAATTATTAATTATATGATATTACGACCTGGCACTTGTAACATAACCTTACTGAATGAGCCAGAAAAAAACATAATTATTTCGCACCAAACAACTAGACATATTTTATTTGCTACAGATTATCAAGACCTTTATCTCCCATACCCGTTCCGGTAGAGCTGGACACATTAGATTCCGGAAACGATGTGTCCAACGACACGCTAGTAAATGGCACAAGTCAGTTAGAAGAACTGTCCCCCAAGGAAACCGGAAACATGCTAGAAGAGAAAGACAGGGTTAGTCGACAGAGTTTTGATGAGACTATCCTTACTGATGTTGTGGACAGGCAAGATTTGTCAGTGGGCAGGGAAAAGTGTCACAGTATTGGTGAGAAATATAAGTCACAAAAGTCCATCAGTGAAGCACAACAAAGTCCCACCATGGCGAGAGACATGAGTGTAGATGGTCTACACAATTTGACTAGTCAGGTAGATCAAGCGGAGTGCGGTTTCCCCTTACCCTTATTTGAGGAAGGCTATCTCTGCTTACCTTATTTGTCGTTACAATATTTAGATCTGCTGTCGGACTCTGCCGTGCAAGGATTTGTGGTAGGGGCTTCTAATGTACTATTCAAACAAAAGAGACAGTTGTTTGACGTTCTTGTGGAGTTGAATGAAATGCGGATAGAAACGGGCGACATGTTGCTGAGGAGACAACTGGCGCTTGGCACAGAGGACCTTCGCTTCGCCGACCACATCGTGCGCCACGGCTCGACGCAGGGCGACGCGTGGATACGTGACCAGTTTACTAGTTATCTAATTTATCTTTTAAGGACGTCTCTTTTGCCAGGTAATTCGCGTGTAATACAATACAAATCTTACCGTAATATATTTTTATGCTATGTGTGCATTTGATGCTCAAGTTGTAATTATTTTTTTACAGATGGTAGTCGAGAAATTGACTCGTATAATGCTCAATTTATGTCTGCTTTTAAAGCTACACCAGCGTACGAAAATTGGTTGAAGAATACGAATAATGGAGACATTGAAACGTTTATGAACCTCATACCCATGCATCCTTTTTCTGGTCAGTTGTCTGTGGCGGATATGAAGTTAAAGTTTGCACAGTGAGTAATATCCCTGGATTTAAATAATAGTATCATAAATGCCATCGTATTTTTATGAACAGTTTTGAGAATTGTAAAATAACATTTATAATTCATGTACTCATGTATCATTCTGGATATGAACAGTTTGCTCTTCCCGTTTTTTGGGAGTGTATTCTTGTAAATAGCATGCAAACAACATCTGGGATAGTATATCATACTGACTTTGTAGAGACTAGATGGAGTTTTTATGTTTTTTGTAGTTTTTGCCCTGCCTATTATTAGAATCAAATCCAAAGGCTCATAGTTTAGGATTCTTTCATTTCATTTCTATCTGTGGTGTTTTACAAGTTGGCACTCTAGTTGTAAACGTCTTTATATTTGACGTGAAAATACCTACTTAGTTATTTATTTTTTCTGCTATGGATGGAAATGGACAACCAAGTCGTCCCTATCTTTATAATTTATTTTGGTGAGAGTGAGTCGGGGTTACATTGAGATGTGTGTTGTGTCGTGTGTGCAGCACGATGTCGACGACGGAGGGCGGGCGCAAGGTGACGGCGGCGGTGGCGAGCACGGGGCGCGCGGTGGCGACGACGTCGCGCGCGGTGGGCGGCGCGCTGTCGCAGGCGCGCGGCGCGCTCTCGGGCTGGTGGAGCGCGCTCACCGCGCCGCCGCCCGTCGCGCACGGTGACGCACTCATACTGCTTTACATTACTCGATCCACTTTGCACAAGCTATCTACCGAAACACATTTCTAACGTGAACATTTTAAAGCTCGCACAACTTGCACCAAGTGAATGTGTGTACAGTTATTGAAACATTCTTGCGCAATATATTGCTGCCTGAATTGACTACTCTATGCTTAGTTAAATATGGCTGCTTCCGAAAAGGGGACTCGTGACTAATGTTGGTGATTAGGAATCAAAAAATACTTATGGAATATTCATTTATAATGTTGCTTACAAATGCAACTCAAACACGTCAGATCCTCTCAAATGAGGCATGAAACACGATACCGAGGTTCATGTTGTGTCATAATTATGTAAAATACACATGTAAAATACTATTCGTACACGCGCATTGGTCAACGCATATACAGAAAACAATTTTCATGTTTTGTAATATTAGACCAAAAAAAAGATTCTCCAATTAATTAAATATTGTTCAATTAATAGGCGAAGATACATCGACTGCCCATTCGGACGTGGACGAGGCGGAGGACACGGCGGAGGAGGCGGACGCCGCGCCGCGACCTCTGGACGACAACAGGAACTCGGAGCGCGCCGTGATGCCCGAGCCGCCCGACAAGGCCATAGACGAGAACAACGCCAACCTTAGCAAAATAACAGTTGTTTAATGTTAACGTGTGATAGTTACTTAGTCCTATCGTTGCGACTCGAGGCTGTTTGTTAGTTCATCTTGATTGTGCGCTTCCATCAAGCAAACAATCATTGTACATATTTATTTAATTATCTCGACAGCCAAACACCTACATGAATTTAATATGAGATTAGATATTGTTATTGATTTGTGATCACTATTACTCATAGGCACAAGATAGCTTAATAACGAATATCGGTTTGCTTAAACGTATTCTATTTAGTATGTGTAGATTATTTTATAATCATTACATACCCTTCCTATTGTGATATTTATTAAATTATTGAATGAATGTAATTAATGAAATGAGTGATGCTATGGTTGACTTTGGAAGAAGCATTTGGCGAACAGTAAAAAAAATTTGCTTGGAAAATAAAGAATGCCGACATTACATGTGTCCTTTGCAAGGTTTTGTATTGTTCATATTATTATGTCTGGCGTGTGTTGATTGGCACCTATTTATTGTTTTGCACGTTGTTCATTCTCATGTATTGCTAAGCTAATGTGTATTTATATCTTTAATATGTAAATATCAGTAACTGTTGGAGTCTATACAATTTGTGATCTCTAAAATTAGTTTGTTGTTGATATTATTGTATAGATGCTATCAAACAACTTGGCCGGGTAAGCGGGGCTAGAGCCGCAGGCAAAGCTAGCCTGTGCGCTTAGAATTTGGCGAAATAAAACACCACGCAGTGTCGTTTTATTAGGATTAGTTGAGAAGCTAACACGTGACGGCCGCATTGGTATCACGATCAATCACAAATATCTAAACTACATGACATCGACATGAGTCGCGTTTTTTTTTCGCCATTCTAAGGGAGCTGATCGACTAATTGTTCGGTTACTTCGTCGCACCGCGCGTGCGTTTCCCCGCGGACGTCTACAGTGGATGGGTAGAGTTGATTGATAGCATTTATAATAAATACCTTTAGGTTCTCATGTGTACGCGTAAGAGTATAGCGGTCCATTGACTATAATTCATTCGCCGTGGTCATTCCTATGTTTTTTAACGACATGATTCTCGTATATTGTATTAATTATTCGACCGATACTTTAAAAGAGTACGCACATTATATATTTTAGTGACACAACATCGAACTGTTCCTTCCAGGCAGATGTTCGCCTCATGTATCTATCGCACTAAATCTCATTATCTTTTATTTAATATTAATCTTGTCAATAAAAGTATATGTACTTAGTTTTGAAATCCAGTTTCGTACGAAAAAAATATGTAAACGCTGTTATGTGTTATAGAGTAGGAGAAAATAATAAAAAAAAACAATAAATATTTTGTTTTGAATTATTTTATAAATATTTTTTATATTTTATTTTTTATAACATCATAATATCGACGCTGGAAAGCAAACACGTAGTAACCCGCAAAACTAAAATTGTTCACCAGAGCAGAAAAACTAAAATTTTTTTCTAAAAAAATTAATAACTTGCGTTTTTATAGTCCTAGAGTCGCCGTTTTTGGACTCTATATTTATATTTTGTGCTTAATAAGTTGTATTAAACGCCATCAACCTAAAGGTTGTTTAAAAATATTTTGCGGGTTACGACATTTGTAAATATTTTTCAATCCATTGAAACGTAGTAAATGAAGAGAGTAAATGTATGGAACGATGCAAATCGCACTTTTTTAGGGAGAGCATACATGTAGTAACCAACGTTGCTTTAAGCAACATAACTTAGAAAAACGTTATAATAAATAAAATCTGTAAATATTTTGCAATCAGTATGTAGTAAATGGCATTATTTTCGGTATCCTGAAAGAGTCAATTGTTTTAAAAGTAAATCTTTTAAAGTGGGTTTGCTAATTAAACTGCTGTAAGAGACAATAAAAAAAGGTTACTTCTACTTTTGAAATGTTTATTTAATACAACCAAAATGTATTTTTAGCAAAATGTTCTGCTTTGGATTTTTTTAATATTTGCGCCACAGATCGACCACTTGCCATCGACAAAACAACTCAGTTAGTTTTATTGGTAAAAAAAAAAACTTTACAACTACACACTGTAATATATTACTTAACAAAATTAACACTGCTCATTTGTATATATAAAAAAACTAAGTTTCTCTTTAGAAACCACATAAAACCATTTAATGCAGGTAAATATTCATTACTTTCTATCCTAGAATCAGATTAAAGCACTCTTTAACTTTTGCATTGGTCTTGAAATCTAAATATTCTTTTGCGTACATATCTTTTGGAATTATAAGTTTTTCAACCTTTTTTTAATTGAATATTTATTTTGGCAAATTTTCTGCGGTAGTAATTCAATGGCAAAGGGGTAGATCGTGTACAAAATTTTTGCTTTTTAATTACATCCTCAGATGTTTGTTGTAACCTCCAGCCCTTAGTCATCCATCTTTTCTTGCAATACCGTCGATCATATTGTATCTAGAGTATAAAGCATAAATCTTTGCGTAATTTCTAACTTGGCAATCGGAAACTTTTGGCATGCTTTACATCTATCTTCACCTTCATTTATGTAAAAATTCTTATGTTTGACTTCTATTAGATGTAGCATTTTTACTTGGTCATTTGAGTGACCTTCTATTACCACATTGAGCTAATCAATCTATTCTTCTTTGGTAGCTGTTCAAATCACAAAAAAAAAAAAAAATATTAACACGTCGTTCTTCTGAAGCGTTACCTCAGTTGTTACCACACTACTTTTGACTGTTTCACCCATTTTTGTTAATATGTCAATCTCCTTTCTTTTTCTTTTCGCTATTCTCTTTTATAATTTCATGCTTTGATTTGGATTTCTCTAATGGCAGTCGGTGAACTCTTTTACATTCTTGTTCTGTTTCTTTTTCAGTCTCTTATTGTAAAACAAGAAAAAGCTAATGTTCCACATAAAAACTTTGCAGAACTTTATTGATTAATGAAATAATTATATTCTTATCACAATAAAATTCATTAAATTATCTTTATTTGAACTGTTTTCTTCAGGATCACTTGAAGAAGAAGTTGATTGATTATTTTCTATTCAATCACAGACTTGAATATTTTCAGAGTTATCGTCAACAAAATCTAGTTAAGATTCTTCAAAGTTTATTTTTTTTATCGTCGATTAACAGCTTTTTAGCTTCTCATCTTCCCATTTACTAAAGTCTGAGACAGGGGCATGTCTTAATATATCATCGTTTGTGTCTAGAAACATTGGAATTTTTCTTTGATTCCGTTTAATCTTTTCTTTGTCATAACGTCTATATTTTCTAATTCTTTAAATATCTTTTTAATATTTGCCTGCTGCGTTATTTCTAAACGTAGATTCCAAAAATAAGTGTACGTTAAGTAAAAAATAATGGTTACTACTATTCTTTCGTTAGCATTTCTAACCTCAGCTCCAAAGTTACGTTCAATAATTACTCCTACTTCATATGATTCAAGTGTCGTCCAATTAGGACTATTATATTCAATTTCATTTGATTATATTGAACCAAATCCGTCAGGGAGAGATACTTTGAATAGACCTGACTTTTGTGGTTAAAATACAGCATCATGCTGTATGTACTAAATTTCTATTTTGATCTATAATTATACCCTTTCCTTCGAGACTATTTACTTATCTTAGATTTTTTCGTTGGTTTTTCATATTAAAAACCATCTCGTAAGGTCTCTCACCACCTTATTCGTTGTGCCACCATCTAAAAGAGTAATTTGTATATTTTAGCGACATTATCAGCTAAGATTTTGGAAAGAATAATTATTGTGTAATTAATTCTAAATAATTTCGGTAAAAATTATAATGCTTACGTAACAAAAATTGCACAAGTAATAAAAGTTCTAAAATAATAATATTGTACTTACTTGGCCTATACTCGATTTCGTTTTCTCGCTTACTATTTTTCAGTATAAAAATTCTCACTACAAATCGCCGTACATTTCCACTTCAAAACCCGCAATAAGACGTGGCGTAAGAATCAAAGGAATGTCTGCGGTGGCGCAGATCACAAGACATAAATCCGCAATGTGTTAAGCCTACAATCTTTAGTAGTGCTGTAAACCTAACTTACTTTTTAAATAGGATCCTTGTGAATACTGTAAAGGTCTCGACCAAAAAAACTGAATACCGTACAAAGCGTAGTAAACACTACCATTTAAAAACATATCGCCCACTAAATGATGTAAACTCAAATAAACAAAATTTACGAGGAGCAAAAATGTAGTAACCAGCATAAGATATGGAATTACTGATGATGTAAATAATAGATTTAATTTTTTTATAGAAAATGAATTGTCGTAAGTAACATAACAAAAAATATTAACAGTTTTTTTGTTACTTACAGCGTTTTGTGGTACAAAAAAAAGAAAAAAGAGGTAAATTTTAAAAATCCTATTTTTGTTATTATTAATCTTACAGTTACTTGAAAAAAACCATTCGACGTGTTTTAATTTTCTGATTCCAATGATGCAATAAAAAAAAAAATACCGTACATGTCAGTTACTACGTGTTTGCTTTCCAGCGTCGATATATTCCTTCCGAACAGTTTATATCGGTGCTCTCTATTCTAAATAGTGGTCTTTCTAATGGTGGTCTGTAAACTATAAATAGAAAGGGAGCAAATTTAAAAAATGTGCTAATAATATTTATCAAATGGTCATAACATGATCTTGCCAACATGATAACTCATTCTGTATGTTGACATATATAGATGTATGTCGCTCTTGATACATGCCTGTTCCATTAAGATGTGACACCTGAAGTCGCAATATTTTCTGTTTTTGTTAACTGATTAATATGTTGCTATTTTCGGAGTCACTTCATTTTTTGAAGGGTGGTACGTAATTGCAACTCTGTAGCTGTGAATGTTGATTAAAGTATTTTAAAACTAAATAATATTTTATTTACACTAATAAGTTTATTTATGCCGTGGGCCGAACCCTGCTACCTCTATCAGCACCGAGTGCACCATGAGACCTCATGGTCTCTCCTCTTATAAACACGGTTTTGAGGATCTACCATTATATACCTATATGTTGTATGTTACATGCATTGGCTGTAATCCTTTTTCGGTATTTAGGGAAATATCCACAATAATACATTGACTGCGGCTCACATAATAATTTTGGTTATTGGGGCGCCACACGCATGCGGCTTGCACATGCTTGGCGTGCTGTCTGAAGACTCTAACTCGCGTCGTGGTGCCACATGATTGTGGGAAAACACCTCCGTGTTTGGCGGCCGCATGGTGGATAGTTCATTGTATTGGCGTCACAGTCATAAGAACAAATTATAAATAACTTACCAATATGCAAAATTCACGTCGCTAGTTATTTCCCTTACTAAGGTAAGAAATTGTCCGTGATCAAGCAGCCGTTGATTTGTAGAAAGTCCCCGTTTTAGGGGATTTTCCGCTTTTCGCTCAAAACTTATTAAAAGGGACAATAAAAAAAATGTGCTTTGGAACATATTTATTTTTGTATCTAGGTACTACATATCACAATTTTGGGTAAGATTACATTAAATGCAACATAAATTCATGTCTTCTTTTTGCAATATTAAGTACTCGATTTTAGGCTCAATTCAACAGAAACTACATCTAATTCATGAACCCGGATATCGTTGTCATCTGTTTTTGTTGTCTTGATGCGGATGTGGTCAAGTTATCCGTGGACCGTTCACCAGGCGACACGATATTATTTGCTCTCGGCAACAGAAGTTTAGTCCGATTGAGCATTGATATTAATGACATTCTTCGCCGGTGACCGAATCACACAGCGGAGTCGGGGTCGTCCCAGGGCCAGGGCGGGCCCGGGTCCAGCGCGTCCTGGCGCCACAGCGTGCGCGCGCTCTCCGACGCGCCGCGCGCCAGCAGGCGCATGTTGTAGGGCTCCACCATGTTGGACACGGACGCCGAGCTGCCGGCGCGCTCCAGGGGACTGCGCGACGCCGTCCTGTCGTCGCCGCCCTTGCCCTCCGGCAACAGATCGAAGTCGGTCTCGGCCGTGCGCGGCGACTCCAGGTCCGTGACGGCCGAGCTCGGCGACGCGTCGCCGGCCGCCGTGCCGTCGGGCGGGCTGCGGGCGGCGGGGCGCGGCGCCTCGGCCGGCCCGCGCGGCTCCGGCGGCGACACCAGCGGCGCCGACTCGTCGTCGCTCTGCACCTCGGAGCGCGGCGGAGTGCGCTCTCGCGAGCCGCTGCCGCGCGACATTATCTCGCGCAGCCGTGACAAACGCTCGGCGGAGCTTACCTTGCGCAGTATCTCGGCAGTGCGCCTCAGTCCGCGTAACTTCGGGTCGACGGCGGGTTCAAACGGTACCGCAGAGTCTTCGACGGAGCGTGAACGCACCGACAGTGGCGCAGCGGTGGGCGCCTCTTCGGGTGCCACCAGCAGCGAGGAGGGGCGCGAGCGGTAGACGGCGACGGGGCGCGGACGGGCACTGAACGTGATCTGGCCGTCGTCGGAGTCGTCCTCGTTCTCGACGCTGAAGGTGACGGCGGGTGGGTCGGGCAGGGCGCGGCGCGTGCGGAAGCTGCCGCCGCGTTTGAGGATGGAGGGGTCGCGTCGGAGGGCGCGAGGGCTGCCGGCGGGGGAGGCGCAGGCGCTGGCGAGGGCGGCGGGCGAGTCTGTGGGCGCGGGCAGGCGCAGCGAGCTCTCCTCGTCTGCAACAGAGGCGTCGGTGTACCGAGCCGGGTATCATGTTGGCCGCGGTCTGGCGACGTTGGCGAGTGAGGGAAAGGAAGGGGGTTTGGGAACCACCACACTCGACGATTCAAGGGAACAGCAGCTCTCGTCGAGCTGAAATCAAACACTTGTTTCGATTGACACACGTTTATTGATTTCAAATTGGACATATTATTATGTACTCTCAACGGTAGATATGAATACACTTGTAAGTAGTAAAGCGCACAATGTTTCTGATAGAATATTCAGTCGACTCGACACGTCGTCGCTATCTTATTGCGACCGCTCGGGTACACGGAATGCATATACTTAAAATTGGCATGGCTGACACTAAAAATAATATGTGATAAAACATTTTTTTACCTTTTATCTAGTTAACAACATTTATTCATTTGGATGACTTAAATTCTACTGGAAATCTGAAGAATGTTATAAAATAAAACATATTTAACATTCTACAATTAATATTCTTAAACAATTACATTTAGTTTTATCTGATCTAATATACCAGATCAGTTAAATCACGTAATTGAGAGTTATTGCTTAAAGCACTATTTGATTTACTTTACAACTACATAGTTTTAAATCCTACATGTATACATAGGATAAGTCTTTTATTATCTTTTATCACGGACTAAATTCTCTAAGGTCTGGATGGCACATATTCTAACATTTTTTTAACCAATAGCTCTACATTGTCTATAGTATATGTTTAAAACAATAGGGAATGATGACTGGAATGATACTAATACAATATATAAATAATCACAACAATAATTATAAGGTTTTTCATTGTGTTAATAAAAAAAAATACTTCAAAAATCCCTTTACTTGTGTTAGGTTAGTTAGTTATATATTTAGTTAGTTTTCATGAATAATTTAATATTTGTAATAAACACGTTTGTAAAATTAATTCTATCAATAATTTATTTAAATGAGTCTAAAAGGAACATCCTGGATTTGTAATATTTCTCTTAAAATATATTTCAATACTGAATAATATTTAGTTATACAAAATAACAAAAAAAAAACAATACCTAGATCATTAGAGATTTCATGTTCAATGATTGATATGTATTTATACTATAAGTACTACAAACTTAAGTACTTACCCTAATATTATAGTTAATGAAATCATACCATGCATGTAATGTCCATTGAATTCTATGACCATAAAACTCACTCAAACTTACTTATTCCAATCTTACAAAATTTGTATAAAATTATTCTAATACAATCATTAAAAAGATATGAAGACAGTAAGATAAGTCTAAAAGTTGCGTTAAAATCACATCGTAAATAAAAATATAGTTGAATCTCACTCTAATATCAAAACAATATTCCTTTACGTTCCTTCGAAACTTTAAGAGTTCAAAAACATTTAGAATTAAGTATTTCAATTCAGCCAATAAATGATGTTGGGACTGGCAAGACAAAATTACCAAACAAGGTTACGCGTCGCCGTTTTTGACTTACTGTATAGAACGGTTTGAAAGTGTTTTGCAATAAGTCGGGTTTAGATTAGCAAGAAAACTTGCAGAAGTTATATTTCGCAAGCGGTTTTTATCATGTAAACGGTCATGGCAGGCTGACTACTGCATATTTTGAAGCTAGCAGGACTTGCGGGAAATCGCATATGTATACAATTATTAAAATGTAGCCATTAGTGTAAACTAATCTGAAAGTTCTTGCCCGATATATTGCTGCAACAAATTGCAAGTCTAAACTTAGTTTGGTTGGACCCAGCCTATCAAACCAGGTGGTAAAATATTTCCTTTAATGTCAAAGGGCACGATAACTGATATTGATGTTGATTACGTATGTACTTCGAAAAGTCATAAGACCGCACTATAAAATGAAAATGATTTCCAAACATTCGTCTAGTCAGTTTGTTTCGTTCTCATTATTGATGCTTATTTTTATGAATAAAAGCAAAAAAATCTCCATATTATTTTTGTATCATTCTCCGTTGAATATTTTATGTTATCTTATGTCTGGAAATAATAATTTATATAGATCGTTATTGAGATATTTATACACATGATCAATATCAACATGGAGGTGTGTTTACATTGCCTGAAATTTATTTGCAAAACACTTTAGATACCATTGCAATAATTTGGCAAATACAAAATATACACTCAGCCAATAGGAGTGCCATCGGTGAACAGGTAACAAATCGTGCCAATCCTAACATGAACATGGCGTGTATAATTTTAAATGTAAAAATATTTATAGGAAGACATCGTCTGTAACGTTGATGACAACGTGTTCGCGTGCCGGTTGCGCTTCGTCCTCGTCCTCTGAGTTGGAGGAGTTGGTGGGCGGAGTGGGGGTGAGTTGTTCGGATAGGAGGGGCGGCAGGGAGGGGAAGGGACACTCGCGGATGGCGCGGAGAGGCTCACCTGGGTGGGAGGGGGGCTCGGCCTGCAGCACGTCCTCCAGCGCCTCCTCGTTGAGCGTCTGCAGCGCACCGCAAATCATCTGCTCCTCCAGTGTCACCTGCAGCAGTTTCATTCATTAGTGGCTAATACTATTACACACCCTTACTAATAAACTAGTATACATCCACAGCAGTTATAAAGTGAGTCTTGCTATGTGGAGTGACATTTACTGTCCGAGAAAGCAAGACAGTATTATATAACTATGACAGACGTATCGTCATTTATTAGTAAGATTTTAAATTGGGATGTCGTTTATGTGAAGTAACGGCCGATAGTATTAAATAGGAAGTCTCCATTAGGGTAATATAATAGTTGTCATACTCTAGTTATTTCATTGAGATTATTTTCGATTTTCCTGTCCCTTTTAGGTTGCTGTTGTCAGCTTTAAACAAAGAAGTAGGTAATAAACGCAATATCGTATTTAAAGAAGGCTAACATACACTATTGAGACATAAAGGTATTTAGAAACAAACAGTTTCCTTTCATGCTATTCCTAAGAAGTACAATCAATCAATCCACCTTCGTGTCTTTAGAACAGGTGTATACTGCAGTTTGTGATATTAAAAAATATGTGAGGACTACAGTATTGCAAATGCAAACTAATTACAACATGGGGAGATGCATGTATCAGTCAACTTTGCATGATAAGTACTAGTGGACGTGCAGGACATAATTATATCAACTAAGGACTACTTCAAGCACGCTTGCAATAATCACCTGATATTCCGTGTACGGCTGCAAAATATAGATGTATTATCAATAAGTTTTTTAAAAGTAGCCTATTTTGTGCTGTATAAAACGGACTGCCTCGGTGGCGTAGTTGTATTAGAGTACGACTGCAGTGCTAAGGGCTTGGATTCGATCCCCGGGTCGGGTAAAGTGATATTGGGCTTTTTACTCAGTATCAGCCTGGAGCCTGGAATTTGCGCCCGGCATGGCGATAGGCTCGCCCTTTATTACATCATGGGATGGAATACACCTGGCGGAAAGTGGGAGCACCATTTGCGCCTCTGCCTACCCTTTCACGCGTGTTTGTATAATACTTGAAAAAGTTTGACTATGTTTTACTTTTCGAGGGCATGACATGATAAATAATCATTTCCGCCCATAGTCATAATGCAAGAAGAGAACGCAAAACCTTAGCGATTTTGGAAGACGCTTAATTGAAAAAAAAAAATGTTTTTCTTTCATACCTGTTTCTCCACGTTAGAAGGCCGACTGCGTTGGTGGTCCACTGAAGGCTTTGGTTTGGCGGTATCCGTTTCCACTTCCGTTGGTTTCTCGGGTACTACTGTAATAAAACCTTCAAATATTAGAGAGTTAAATAAATAAATAATAAACTAACAAATTAAATCAAGTACTGTACCAGTTACGGCTGGAGTGTGGGGCGGCATGGTCGCTTCGAGTTCACGTAAATTAATGATGAGCAATTTAAACAGTTCCCAGTCGCCGAATGGCAATTGTAATATCTGAAAACATAGTCAGAGTTAAATAAAACTTGTAAAAGATATGCAGGTTTCAATATGGCAATTTTCATACTGAAGGCAAGAGAGCGCTAATATTTTTCTAGACGAATAAAGCAATAAATAATATTAGAGATCGTTTTTTTTGTCGATTATTGAGAGTTATAGAAAGATAGATTAAAAAGCCAAAACATGGCGGTTTTATTCAAACGATTTAAATGTCCTACCAGAAATAACGCTACTCAGTAACTAAAATGAGAAAGAACGCATGAAGCTGAGCGATTACCGGCTCGAGATCCTGCAAGCGACAGGCGGCGAGCGCGAGCCCGCACACGCGGTGCAGCAGCAGCGCCTGCGCAGCCGCCGCGCCGCCCGCGCCCAGCGCCGCGCGGCACACTGCGCACACGCGCTCCACTGACAGCTGCGACAGCCGCAGCGACGACACCTCGCACACCGAGCTCTGCAACACACGTCCAAACATAGCAACGCTCCGCACTCATTCACCTTCAGTCATTACACCGCTTCACTAACAACGTAGGTCATAATCTACGTTAGAATCAGCGAGGACGGTAATAAAACGTATTCGACAACTATTAACCCATTTGCCATTGGAATGTTTGCCGGCTAACATGTCAAGCATTGAGTGCACTGTATCCTTTAACGTTATAGATACGCAATACACGGATAAATAGAGCATATTGTTCATACCAAACCAGGAAAAGCTGTCTTGAGCATGTGCAGTGGGTTGACGGCGGGCGTGGGTTGCGGCGGCTGTCCGAAGTGTTGCACGTGCGGCACCGCGTGCGGCGCGAAGCCCGGCGCCTCCGCCCACCCCACCCACACAGGGTTCACCGCCGGAGACACCGACGCCACCTGATTCGGCGGAGACGATCGCTGCAAACACAACTTCAATTAGAACACATATAACTGTATAGACGATAGGACGTATTCAAAGCTAGTTAGGAATCTCGAGGAAAATAAATTAATAACTAATGCTACGTTTTCCAATATCTGTACAATTGATTTATCTACTATAATAAATTTCCAGTTAGCTGTAGCTCAATCAGCTTCTCTCGCATTATAAAATGCTAGAGAATTTATTTCATGACATCATAATAAATATTTCGTCATATTAAATTTTAAAGGCCGAAATATCCATGATTATTAATTATTTTTACGTTTTTCTTTCAACTGCGAGAACTAATCACTAACTAGACGTGAATTTAAATTCTTTACTTGCCAATACTTGTTTAGTTACCCAGATTAAAGCCGAAACAAAATGTATGAAAATGGACCTTGAGGTATCGCCTTAATATAGCTATAATTTGTTAAATGTGACGGCTGACTCCGGGCGGATACCGAGCAGAACCTAATATTATTTTTTCCAACCTGGGTTGCGAATCCGGGACCTCAGACCTGTGTCTTAAAGCAATACAACTACGTCATCATGTATGTTAGTACTGAAGTAATATTAATATATTTACATGTTTCCTGTGGAAGAGTTTGGAGTGTGGTTGTCGCATGTTGGGCGCGGCTCCCCACATCATGCCCGGCGCCGCACCAGACGCGCCCATCTCTTCTTCGGCCCCAGACTGGAGTTGTTCTTCTGCACGAATAATATTATGACATTAATATCTTAAAGTAGAAGGATCAATTAAAAGAACTGATTTTTTATTTAAAATAGTTTACACTTTGTAGAAATGGTTCCCTTTACCTTTGATAACTTTCTTAATGTAAGGGTCCAGGTTGATGGTGAACGGCAGAAAGATTTTGAGATCAGCAGCGGTGAGCGTAGTTCTGTGAAAGCTCAGGAACACTTCTAACTTGCGCTCGTCGCGATCTAGCTCCATAAGTGTGTTCGCCTCACGGAGTCCGCCCATTAGGGGTTTCACCCTGTAAAATTGTTATATGTTAATGTTATTTTAGAAATTGGTTTTAATGTTACTTGAAATGATTTCAATAATACATGTAGGTTTACCATCTACGATGCTTCCTAGGACAGATTAATATTTACTTATTTATTTTAATTTTACAATTTTTGTATATGCGTGTATACTTACTTTTCATAGATATGTTTGAGCGAGGTGGAGTCGTCGATGTGTTCCTCGTAAGTCTCGTGATGGTAGATGATCCACGAGGTGCGGAACGGCCACTGCTCAGTTAGGTTGACCCACGACGCCAGCTGGTACCAGTTGAACTCGATTTGGAACGCTTTTAATAATCGACCTAAGAAAACGTATAAAAATAAGTATCGATGATTTGACTACATAGTAAAATCTATTCGATTAATTTAATTTAAAAAGAGGAATTTTTTGGATACGTTTTTGTTTGGTCTGTTTTTAAATGAAACATATAATAAGTATCAGATGCAACTCACCAGTGATGTACAGTACGTTCATGAGTCGCCGCATGCTGCGCGGGTTGACGTCGCTGAAGTAGTCGTCGGTGAGCAGCACGCGGCCGAGGTCGGCGGCGCCGGGCGGCGGCGCGGCGGCGCGGTGCAGGTTGGACGCCACGGACGACGCCACAGACTCCGACGGGCGCAGGCGCCGCGCACGCGCCGCCGCTGCACTGCCGCCCGACACTCCCGCCACGCCAGACACTCCCGACACTCCCGCCACGCCAGATACTCCGCCTTTGATGCGCTCCTGACTCGACATGAGCTCCGATGTTGACGACAGCCGTCGGGCAGATACCTGAATACACAGTATTCACATTTAATGAACTAACGTGGAGCTAGCTAATTAGTAAAGAACTTTAGGTACTGCTGTATCAATAAAAAGCAAGCACAAAAATTAAGACATTAATAGATTTTTTAATTAAATACGTAGACTGTTTGCGAGCGACTGCCACAAACCATCTACCATTGTCTTACACATTTATAAACCACAGACATACAGAACTATAAGTATTGTATTAAATCAAAAGAATGGCGTAATTTCACCACTTTTCTACACCATAGGTGAAACATAGCTCTCCTACTTGATGACGCCACAACACCTTATAGCGGAAAACACCTATAAATAACAGTCTAAATCCATACCGATCTCTGCAGGGAAGCCGAGAACTCATCGGCGGCAATGATCTGCATCCGTTTCGCTGCCGTCTGCTGCGCGACCTTCACCCTGCGCAGTGCCGAGTTCTGCAGGTAGAACGGCAGTTGCACCATGTTGCGCAAGTAGTCCCAACCGCCTATGTTGCTCTCCGAGAACGAACGACGACTGTTGATCTCCACAGCCTGCCATGGACAATGTCATTGAGTGATTTGACTAACAAAAATATTATGGTTCAATACAAACACTATTTACATTGATATGGATGCACCAATGATATTTTACATAGAACCTAACTTGGTGTCACTAACCGTCATTTTCAATGAACGAGCCAAATCGCTTTTTTCGAAACATCTTAAAAAAAATACCAATCAGAACAGAAGATTTTTTGACATGCTTACAAATGAGTTATTCTGATTGGTTCATTCTTAGAATCGGATTGACCATTAAGATTGGGATTGTTTATTAAAAACGGCTGTTAATTGTATCGTTGTTAATATAATATTTTTAGTTGTTGTGTATTCAATTCGCTAATTTTCAACAATATTAGCTCCAGACTACGTAATCAAATATCATAGTCGTGGTACGAATATCATTGGATTACATAAAGAGCAAAAATTAGGTGTCGCATACTCAAGTACCAAAATTACTTACTAAAGTATACAATATACATTATCTTACTAATACATAAAAATGGTAGTCGACAATATTACTGTCGAATCTTGACGTAAACATAATATTCTTGCGAGGATCACATGCAGCACATCTAATAGAGGTAGGAACGCATATAGGAAGTATTATGGATAAGTTATCATGCACATATCGAGCAAATAACAATGAATGACAACAACGAATCCAAACACATTAAACTTGAGAACACCAACAATATGTTCAATGTTCGACTAACCTCCATCCAAGCAACCTGCGTGAAACATTTATAATCTAATAATCAAAGTTCAAATTAACAACTTGCAAAGCGATTAGCGATGTTAGTTCATTGCAATCGGAACATATTTAGTACTGCCTTGTGTAGTCCTCCAAAATGACAATAGATTATACGAATTTTGAGTTGCTTTATTAGTGGTATTTCAGCAGTAGCTTTAATCAGGGTGTCTACTCTTGACTAAAATAATAATTTGTATAGATTGACTATTACCATTATTTGTTCAATAGATAATAAAATTGTCAGCAAATAAATGTACATAAAAACCCATGGTATATTAATAAAACGTTTAGCATAATATATTTGTTTGGCGTTTTATTTCTAAAAAGTTTATATTCCTAAGTCACATTACCTTTACTTATTTTCTTTTTTTTAAGTAGACACCCTGTCGATTTAATGAATAGCTTTATTATGTGACATATGGCGACATAAAAACGAAAAATGAGATAATATGAACTAGTTCTATTGGTTTGTTCGGTAAAGCTACAAGTTTTACAGTGTTATTTGGTTTTATTTCTGTAATTATTTTTTGATATTTACCTTGCTGATGATGTGTGGGTCTATGGCTAGTAGAAGGATGAAAGGGCTCTTGGGGTCGGAGCAGAGCGCGTGCACAGCGTTCAGTAGCGCGAGAACTTTCTCTTGTTCGCAGCTGTCCAGGGCGTCGACCACCACCACCAAGCGTGTCTGCTGGCCCGTAAATGCGTCTAAACACGACACCTGGCGACAAGTATGTGGGTGAAATATTTGGTTACGCGCACTCCGAGCCCGAGAGGAGCGTGGAGTATTACCGTGTGCGTGAGCGCCTGCACCTCGGGGCGCAGCGCGAGCGCGGGCGCGGCGGTGCGGCGCGCGCGCGCCAGGCGGGAGCGCGGCGCCAGCGCGAGCGCGGCGGCGGTGCGCGCGCACGTGCGCACGTTGCCGAGCAGCGCCGCGCCCAGCACGCACGCCGCCACCAACATCAGCGCCTGTTGGATCTCGCGGCGTCTGGCGACACGCGTCACACCTTTATATTACTCGTTAAAATTAAACTCACTTCGATATCTGACCAAGTCGAGCAAAACATATTAAATTATTGTAACATTTTATACTCACTGTTGGTCTTTTTCGGAATCAGTCAGGTACATTATGAGCACACAGAAACCGATGAGGATCAACGTGAAACACACCTCGAACGTTATTATATGTGGAATGCAACATACGCGCCGCCACCTGAAATATAAATATTTTTGTTTTTTAGCTTTCAAATTCAGATAGTTTACATGCATAAACATAATTATAAATTAACAATGGAAAAGAGTCGCACTCACTTCCACCCCGAAGTGGCGGATACAGGTTTGGGACGGAAGGCGCGCGCGAGTCGAGTGCACACACGTCCGTACTGGCACTCGAGCGCCTCCGCCAAGCTCGCGATCATCTGCACCACCATCGCCTCACCCTCTTGCCCGCCGCTGCTCTTCATGCCCTCCGTGAAGTGAAACCTACGGGCCATAGAAGTTTGTTCAAACGTATTGTCCTACGTAATAGCCAAGTTATCAGTTTTCTTTCTTTCTCACTCTTTCTATTATCTTATAATTATGATATTTTCAAAATAAAATACGACAAGTATTAGTGCGAAAGAATGTAATGTAGCGCACGGAGCCGAGCAGCTTCCCGCCCGTTTTTCTATTGCACTAAAATATGAACTTAAACTTAATAACATATACTTCAATTCCCCTTACCCAATTTGTAAAATATACACCGTCATGTTATTACCGTATTCATCACCAATATATATAACAAAAATTTCCTGATTACGTACTAAACAATTTATCGAAATATATATAATATTCTAACCGTATAGGAGTGGCAGGTAAAGCGCGCGGATCATTGGGCCCGGGCGGGTGACAGAACACCACCTGCAGCACCAGCAGCAGCGAGCTGAACCTGCGTCCGAGAGCCGACAGCACACCGCCCGCCCACCACCATTCGTATCTGCAAGAGATGCGTTACTTAAACACTTCAAAACTAGTTCAGCGTAAGTATACGAGGGGAAAGAGGAGCATAAACAAGAAGCCTTTCTATAATTATTGTTAACGCTAAATGAAAACAAAAAAATATAAGGGAATAACATAATCTATCGATAAGACTATCGCTAAGATATGTCATTGTTATATTTTCATTAGTAAACCTGATATACCCCCTTATTCATAGACGTTTTTTATCTAAGGACGAGATAAAAAGAGAAAGAGAGAGACAACAATATTAGCCAATCACAACGGCCCTATGGCTATGCACTGCGAAGGCTGCCATGACATTAGCACTGAAAAACAGACTTGTTATCACAGCTGTACTCCGTCCTTAGATAAAAATCGTCTATGAATAAGGGGGTAAGAGATTAACGTGTTCAAACGAAAGCTATCCCTTCGGCTATCAATGCTAATATACTATTTAGGTAAATAGTATATTAGCATTTACATTAGTAGTAACAATAACATAGTACATTTTTACTATTTTCTATATTACAATATAGGTATATTGTAATATAGAAAATAGTAAAAATGTACTGAAGTAAAATTAACAATCGTCGGATACATTAAATTAGAATTTAATCTTTTCATATGATTAAATTCTGATATCAAAAATGTATTGTGCAATTAATTACAATAATAAATGACAGTTAATCGCTTGTTAACAGCACCTACATTTTCAAAGAGACTGATAAGAAAATGTATTAATGAGACTTGATATTAATATGTCACTAATGTCCTTGGATCTAATGGATCGCTTTAGTGCGAAACCTTTGATGAGTCGCGCATTTAATCTTGTATAGGATTTAATGCTTTATGAAACAATTAACGGCCAATATCTTGTTTATGTTGTAAATTTTTTTAACGACAGTGGATATTGGACAAATTTCTTTGGCTGTGTAATTTGTTAATACGGATATTAAATTATTAATTTGCGCTAAGTTCCGCATTATCTATAATTTTAGTGATAATAATAGTTAAAAATGTTAGCTATAGTCAATTATTGATTACTGGCCAATTTATTGTGAATAGGTACGTCATTAAAATAATACGCAGCGAGTATGTGGCGCTTACAGAGTTAGCCCTGATCCCCATCGAACTTAGTCACAGTGATTCTTGAGAAATAGATTCCCCCTGGGACCAGAGAATATGCCTTTTCAACGTTAATAGAAAACAAAAAAGTATGAGAGTGATATATCTTAACGATAAGCTAGACCGTGTTGATATTATATCGCAATACCATTGTGTATATTTAATTTAGATTACTTTTTAGACGACTTAGTTTCGACTATCAATAGCCAAACCTCGCATTCTAACACCTGATGTCAAAGACAAAATTAGTTGCGGTCCCGCTGTGAATTCATTGGGGAAAGAAAAAAGATTCAGAAAGGCATCTTGTGTACTAAGGTACGTCAGGTGTAGTGGTATCGGTTAGCGTGTGGGAGGAGCACTGACTTGTTGCCGGTGTACCAGAGCAGGTAGAGCGCCAGGTAGATGGCGGCGAACAGCACGCCGCACACCAGCACGGCCACGTGCGGCGCCGCGCCCGCCAGCGCCGCCAGCGCGCCCGCGCCCAGCGCCGCGTGCCACGCGCCCCACCACACCGCCCACGACCACGCCCAGCCCGACGAGCTCCACTGCCGCGCGAAGTTCTTCATCTCCTCTGCGCAGACACACCCGCTTACTCACTTACTCACTTACTATGTCTATACTATACTGTCTATTATTAAATAAAATGGCCGCTTGTCGATTACATCCTCCAAACAGAAGAAGTAGAAGTATCAAGTAAAGCAAGATATGGCAATGGTACTTATTTCTGAATCAAATAATATTGTCCCACGAAGTTTACTTACCTTTCAACTTATTGAGCAAGAAGGACTTGCCCGAGCCCCACCTCGCGTAGAGCCCCACAGTGATGGGCACGGACAGACTGGGCTCGGACAGCATGTCTGCGAGCGCGGCGCTGTAGAGCTCGTACCCGAGCATGTTCTCGTTGTCCTCGTTGGTGTTCAGTTTGCGCGCTCCGAATATTTGGCCCAATATTGTCTTATTGTAGCTCATGTCTATGTTGTACGGCGTCTCTTTGTTCTTGTTCGGTTTGTATAGCAATTGACTATTCTTTGGATTTCTGAGGAGTATTTCGACTATTTGCTGTAAAAACAATATCATGTTAAAATTCAAGCAGAATTTTGACTTTTTTGGAACTTTAATTGATCAAAATAAAATCTGTTGCAAAAATTATTGTTCTGAAAATAGTCACAGCTCTTTACATTTCCTCATCCTTTAGTCCTTGAATGTAACGGCTGCATTCCCATTCGTGACTCATTTCAGCTAAGCCATAAATATTTATGATGGTCATAGATAAAACATGACTGATCTAAAATTGAATATTACCTAGAGACTAGAGAATAATAGGAATTAATGGGTTTGTGACGTAGTTTGTGCCCAATTACAATTAATTTCAGACCGGTCATAAAGACTGAAGATAGCTGCATGTTGGTTCCTTACCTTAGAGCGAGCCCGCATGGCGATGTGCAGCGCGGTGTCGCCGCGATTGTCGGTCACGTTCACGCGCGCCTTCCTCTCCAACAACAACTGCACCATCTCCGCGTTGCGCGATCTTACAGCCCTTAGCAATGGAGTGTCCCCACTCTGCAACCATTTAGATTTGTTATAAAAGCTGTTCTCGGCATATATAATGTATGAACTAAATAATTAAAATACAGCCCTATACAATTTCAATAGGTATAACATAACCTAATATTGTTCTGGACAAACAATAATAATATCCATAGAATACAGTGAGGTTCTACAGTTTACAGTGATTACCATAAAAGCCAAATCGCAAATTTATAGTACATTGTTAATAAAAACGTTGCTCGAAATCGTGGTTCATATCTGTTAAAGTTAATGCCAAACTTCTGGTGTGCTCTGAAGTTTGCTTCAACGATAACACGTTTATATATGAGTTTTGAAATATAATACTTACAGTACATCAAGGGAAACGAAATTCAGAAGAAATTAAACCCAGCTTATATGTATTAATATAAAAAATATTATAGGTATATACACACATAATACACCTTTATCTACGTCGATGTAGGCGAGGTGCTACCAGGTTACTTTTCGCCATGAGTATTTCGTCACATGATATAATAAGGGGTAAACCTATCCCCATATAGGGTAAAAATTCTAAATTACGGCTAATATTAAGTAATAAACCCACTATCACTTTAACTTTTTCCAACCCAAGATCTTAGACTGGTGCTGTACTGGGCAGTGTGCACCGTCCACATAGTACGCCACCCAGGCAGTCCGTCATCGTATAGAAGATTACAGGAACAATTAAATTCCCTACTTGTGATAAATGACAATAATTTGTATACTTTTTATTTACATGTATTTATTATTTAATACATTGACATTTGCGTTAAAAATAATATCAGGTAAATATAAACTGAAACAAAGTCAGCCGCGGAAATTATCTAGCGTACGTTAAGAGAAAAACAAATATTTGATGAAATACTAAACCCGCTAGCAAACTTCACAGATGTTTCATAATGATGTAGTCATAATACTATCTCTCTAGAAGCATTGCAAGTAAACTTTAGAACCTATTTTATAAAAGAAATCCCTCGGGTGCACGCTGCAAGATAAGGCGACCATGAGGGAACATAAAAAGCAACTTTATTTCCTAGGTCATAAAGAAGGATAAGTGCTGTTATATCATTTCGCAAAGGGACTTCTTGACATAAAATGGAATGGAAGTCTGAAAAGATGGAGATTACTGGGCGGGGTAGAGATGTGGTATGAGGTATCGTTCCGGTGTTAGGTTATATATTATTTTCGTTGGTCAATTTTATGTATTTCGTCTGATTTTTTGTATTCCGCTCAGTATCTCTTCTTACAATGTGGAAGTAAACAAATCAACAGAAAAATAACAATGTATCTATCTCGACAAACTTCTTTCTGTTGACATTTTACCTATTCTCAGGTTCAAGGTATATCGATCTCACTTTTATCTTACGTCGTAATGTAGGTCGCACTATCTACATTAACGTAATGGTTTTAGTCGGCCATCGCATGACTATTGAACGTTTATTATCTAATTTCAGGAACATTAGATGATTTTACCTTTTTACTAATTATGAACTAAGTTGTAAGTGATTATTGGAATAAAACTGATAATATTATGACGATTCAAACTACAACTGAATAATGATAGATCATAGAAACCCTCCGCTTCTCTAACAGTAAGTGTCACGACTCTCCATAAACACCATCACTACCTAAAATTTGGAGTCAAACGCACTTTTATTACCCCGTGAGCCTGTTTCACAAGTTTCAAGTTATTTGAAAGTTATCGTATTATAAAGCTAATGTAGATAGAATTATTTTAAATATATTATTTGGGAGAATAGTTTAGGGCCTGGTTTTTGTTTTTGGTCTACTTATACATTTATGTGACGAGTAACATTTCTCAGATGTGAAACAGTCCCCAAGAGTTCAGTAGCTGTAAATTATTTTCTACTTACAACAGTACAGTGTTCCAGGTCAGGGTTGGAGGCGAGCAGCAGTTTCAACATGGCCACATGGCCCTTCTCCACAGCGGTATACACGGGAGTCTTCTTCTCCTTGCCCGGCAAGTCTACATCCACGTGCTTCTTCAGCAAGGCTTCCACAATGTTCTTGTGTCCTCCTTTCACTGCGTGTATTAATGGTGTGTCTTTTGAGTGGTCCTGTAATTAATAAGATACCTATATATTTGTGTCATGGAGGCTTAATTTGAAAAGGAGTTAGTTAGGTTTAATATGTGAAAAAGTTAATAATGGCTAAAATTTGATTTACTATGTAAAATGTGGTGAAGAGAAGAAAATTTTCAATATACAATTATTGCACGTAAACTTTCTTGAACTTTTTTTAGATTTTTATTAGTAAACATTAGAAACAATGAAAAAAAGTCACTCGGTAGATTAACTATGAATATAGGTACGATATAGGAATAAACGACTACCTTATAAGTGTATTGCCATACTATTCATATTGTATGTTAGCAACACAGGAAACTAATTTATGAAAGTGTGCCTAGAAAAAAGCAATCTAATCACACAATGTAGGATGCTTTATTGAAACACGATAAGAGAGGTCAGCGACTTTTAATTCCAATCAAATAGGAGTGCAGGGTATCGTCGCTGTCATTTTAGACTAGCGAATTCAGACTGGCCTAGCAAAAACTAATAGTCAAACATATTTTTTGTGCGAAATAATTATGTGTATCGAAACTTATTGTCAGATGTCCAGTCTAGTCATTATTATACATTATAAAATGTCATTAAAATAACGGACTGGTTTTTATGTAGAGTATTCTTTTTTTCACAATGTGACGGCAAATATTACCAATAGATTGGAATTACCCGTATTGATCAAGCTATAGTTATTGTTAAGTTTGATTGCCATTTGGCCGCGTTATGGAAGCGCGAGCGGGGCGGATGCGACGGGGAAGCGTGTTGACAGCGATTGTGCGGCGGCTCGGACTTCCCCGCGTACCGTTTCTTTGTCGCTGTCATGTCGGACACTATTCAACAGGTCCAAACGGCATTGTGCTTGCATCTACTAAGAACGCAGCTTTACCGATTTTTATTTATGATTACCTTCTCCTTGCATCTTAACGGTTTTTTCTAATAAATATATTTAATGTACAGACACGGAAAATCTAAGATTTTATTATATACTAGCTTTTGCCCGCCTCTCCGCCCGCGTTATAAAGTTTTTCAGGCTAAAGTTTTCTGTTATAAAAGTAGTAGTTTCCCGGGAGCCTATGTTTTTCCCAGGGTCTCAAACTGTCTCCAAACCAAATTTCATCTTAATACGTTGGGTAGTTTTTGAGTTTAACACGTTCAGGCAGACAGATGCAGCGGGGGACTTTGTTTTATAATATATTTTTTAGAACTTTTTAAGTGGAACAATCCCGTCATACATCATTGTTGCATAACTTTAACCGTTTACGCAGCGCAGGCAACGGAAGCTCTCAAAACTAATAATTTTCCCCGTTTTTGCAACATGTTTCATTACTGCTCCGCTCCTATTGGTCATAACGTGATGATATAGAGCCTATAGCACTCCAGGAACAAAGGGCTATCCAACGCAAAAATATTTTTTCAGTTTGGACCGGTAGTTCCTGAGATTAGCCATTACTGCTCCGCTCCTATTAGGTATAGCATGATGATATATAGCCTATAGCACTCCACGAACAAAGGGCTATCCAATGCAAAAATATTTTTTGAGATTAGCGCGTTCAAACAAACAAACAAACAAACTCTTCAGCTTTTTATAGTAGTATAGATAAGTATAGATGATATTATAGAAAGAAACGGTGTCAAAAACAATAAAATTTAGAATGTCGTTATTGCAGGTCAAACTTGCTTTCTAACAGCAACATAAATAAAGGGAAAATTAAAATGTTAGTCACCCAAAAGAAAGTAAGAATTGGATTTATAAGCAAAATAATTTGTAAATCACAAGAACATATTCAATTGTGCCAATTTAATATTGTTTCAGTTGACGAAATAAGTAAATGAATTTACCTGCACATTGATGTAAGCGCCGGAGTTGATAAGGGCTAAAGCGATGTCATAGTAACCCTCCTTGCAAGCGATGGCCAACGCAGTATAACCGTCCTTGTCCAACGCGTTTACGTTCGGCTTGTGTTCCAACAACATTTGGACGATCTCGAAGTGGTTACCTATTGTAGATAATATGAAGTAGGTATGTACTTAAGTATCTAAATAGACCATTAATCATAAACATAACGTTATGAGTGCACAACATAAAAATTCTTTAACCCAGCGACGCATACTGTCTGTATGACTGAAGTCTAGTTAAAGCACTGGAAATACAACATCGTTATTATAATTGCAAGATTCAGAACCGCTTGATGAAAATAACTTGCATAACATGTAGTGGTAACTGACCCTGCGTGGCCTGCAGCAGCGGCGTCCAGCAGTACATGCCGGCGGTGTTGGGGTCGGCGCCGGCGCGCAGCAGCGCGGCGCAGGCGGCGGTGTCGCCGGCGCGCGCGGCCCACGTGAGCGCGGAGGTGGCGTACTTGTCGCACGAGTTGGCGCGCGCGCCCGCCGCCAGCAGGCGCAACACCACGCCGCTGTGCTTGCGCCCCGCCGCCCACACCAGAGAACTGCACATACACGCTGCTTTCACACAAGGACATTCCTTCATCTTTAAAATGACTAAGTTAGAGTTAGGGTGTGTGATGTACCTCTTCCATAACCACTGTACGATTTATTTTTATTCTCAATATCAGATAGGTATTAGGTACACAAAAATTCGTGTTGAATGTGATAATTTTGCCCGCTTTATCTTTGTTTGCGTCGAATGAGATCGAAGCGATGGTAGTCTAAATAAATGGACGTGTTTGAAAAGTTTTTTTTTAAACCGAAAAGAGGGTGTTTAGGTAAGTATATTATAAAAACAAGTTTAGCATTTATAAGATCATCTGATAAATTCTTGATTTCTAATAGTAGGGTACTTATTCAATTCATATCTTTTTGGATTATAGTACAGTGCAACAATTCACTAATAAGCTCGGAGACGACGATTAAGTTTTGATGATTGCGCCGACAATTGATTGTATTTTTATTAACGTAGATTAATCAAGTTTCAAAAGCAATTAATCCGAGTAAAAGTAAAAATATATATTAGATTTTTTAATTTTTTTTAATTATTGACCTATACGTTAGATTTTTTTAATTATTGACCTATACGCACCCATTTATAAAATACATAAATATTTTTCAGAAGTCGTTAACAAACAAGTGGGTACCCTGTATTGTAAATGATGACAAGATCGATGTCTTGCTGATCTCTAAAGAAGGAATAGGCCTTTCCTTGAAAGACCCGAACGGCAGTTTTTATGACAGTCTCAATATAATCTCCGACCCGGCCCCGAGAATAAACAAATCAAACTACATCATTTGTCTAATTAAGGCATTTAAAGTAGAAGCGAACAATTTGTCTTTTGTATATTATATGTTTATATACAAAACTTATTATGTTATCTTTTTGTCTATATAAATAATAGTCAGTCTCATTAGAGATTTAATCAGTTAATTTTAAATAACTTATTAGTTTGAAGTTTAGTATTGTATTAAAGTATAATATAAATGATGTATTGCGAACGATAATACATCACAAATAAAATTAAGTATGTCAAAAAACGGAGGTAAATCGTGTCAGAATACCTATAATCAAGATACGTAAAATTATCAAACATATGTAAACGGTGAAACGAGCATGAATAACTAGCAGGTTAATCGATGCTTAAGGATAAAATCACCTCACAATACCTTTACTAAGTACTTTAATATTTAGCGTTTTTATTTTAAATCTACTACAAAAATAATTATTTTCCTGCTATACATATGGCACTTTACATTAAATTTGCAAAACTTTATGTCATTCAAATAATCTTGAATATTTCACAGGATACAAACCTTATTTGCGTAATGGCTAATCGTTGTGCTTTATTTTGCGAGTAAACATTATGATATATGATGACAAATAAAAATACAACACTGTATGCACCTACTTAATAAGAATAAATTAAAATCATTAACATATCATGAACGACATTCGATTTTTTATAAATAAGGAAACACGTAGTAAAAAAATTAATGCGTCCTAATTTTTTAAAGTTGTACCGCGAACCAGTTTGCCTTGTGTGGCCAATTTATGAGGACATAGCTATAACATGTACAATGCCCCTCATCAATACTACAATAAGGTATTATCGTAAATCGAAATAACAGGATTGACTTCACAAACGTGACCGAGCCACACGTGCCAGCGTAAGAAATTTAATGTATCCGCAAAAACTATGACGAATCAACGTTTTGATTATGATGATAGATACACGAAAAATCAATCAAAATCTTTCAATTATAGGCATGTTTCAATTATTTTTTTTGAATTCGTTGAAACTTGAAATATAAGGACTGTATTTAAAGCAGTGGCGGAATTAACCAACACGAGGCTCCGGGTAGAGAATAAAAAACGAGGCGAGGTCCCTGGCGGAACAAAAACAGTTCCCCGGTTTAAACAGTTCATCGCTAAGATCATAAAAAAGGTCCTCCAAGACACCGCGCGAGGCCCCTGTAAGTGCGAGGCGCCGCGCCGGGCGCTGCCCGTTTCAGCCCTTGCCCCTAAGGCCGCCTCTCATTTAAAGTCTAATAAAAATGTCTGCTTACAAACGTAAATTAAGAACAATTGCCACAAATAAAATAAAATATAACTGTTACATTTTTTCTAATTCCTACTCCATCTTTTGTATTTTCACGCCATGGTTGTAATAGTATACCGGCTTGGTATTGGAATCTTTGGTACGGGCAGTAGCACAATATATACCAGGCCAGTTTTAGCATATAAATGTGTCGTACTTGATGTTGTAGTTGCCGTGCGCATGCACATCGGCGCCTTTCTCCAGCAGCAGGGCCACCACATCCTCGTGCCCCTTGTACGAGGCCCACATCAGAGGCGTCCATCCTCCCTGGTGACAATTATATATGTTTATATACATAATACTAATTTTTGGTTAATTTAATAATTCGTTTTTTATTAGAGTATGGATTGCAATTTAAATATATTACTATGTCTCGTTAAAAATAATATAGTAAATTCCCTGATATATTAACATAGTAAGCATATTTACTTTAAGAAAACGATGTATTTTGATGTGAGCATTCAGTTGGCACATAAATTATTCTAATAAACGTAAAGTCACTACGGTTAGCGAATACGTCAACGCACTAATTGCGTAAATCATGACCCCATTACCGATTTAGCCACAAACAAAAATATATTCTCATACATCAAACGCATTCTAACGGTTATGCGTACAACTCTACAAATGACAAAAGCCCTTCCAATATTTACGCAGTCGAACACACATTCCCTACACATCAACACCCACGGTGGTTATTAGTGTCGACGCACACTTACTGCCCCAATATCAGTTCAGCTCCGCCACAGAAATGGAGTAATGAAAAATGGACTAAATCAATGTGACACACAGTGCATTTTGTACAGAAAACTTCGTGATCATCATATTGATTCAAAATTCAAGTCTAAGAACAAAGGACAACAATGTATATAAAATGCTTCATTCTCTCCGTTCAATATTCTGTTTTGACACACGACAGCGTCCATCTTGTGGCGAGGGATAAGTATGCGTCTCCCTTAATGTTACAACACATTAATGTCAATAGACAGGTTTGAAACAGGACTGATCTATTTATATAACTCCCAGTAAGAGATACTTACTGTAAGAACCTGTTTAACTGCACCGTGAACGTCGTTGAGAAATTAGTTTCTTTGGATACTCACGTTTTCTTATCATGTTAAAATCTTCGAAGAACCCAGAGCTCGCACATCGTTGAGCGAACTACATAATATTTCATTTACAAGACACTTAATGATAGCAATAATTAGCGTCGTCAACCAAAATTACACATACGACGAGCCTAATTGTTTACGAGACAATATTGTAACGGGCGTACCTAGACGAGTTGATGCAATTATATTTTAGTCAGATTACAGTATGTGGATGTCAGTGACATCTTGGCACGGCTCCACGTCAAGTATAAATACACTTATTTTGAGTACGTAGTCCAGTTTAATTTTTGGGCTCTGGTATATTGTCAACGTAAGGTTCATAATGTTGCATTTTTACATGGATATGTGGATACGTACTAAAAATTTTAAGAATTTTTATAAAACACGAGAAATGTATTCCGCCAATAAAAAAATTAATTAAACAAATAATAAAGATGTAAACCGTAGAAAAAAAATATCACATAAATATTTCAATTTTATCCATCACACGTAAAGTATGGAGCACCCAACTAGTTGCGTGGGCATGGTTTTGTGTTAATAATATTAGTCTATTTAATTAATTTATTTTTACACGTGATTCATGTTGAATGGTTGCCACGCCACGATGCACATTTGTCATGTAAATGAATCGCGGAAATCATCTGTCCCACAAATATTCCACATATAATGAAAATGTAACATTATTAGGTTTAAGAGTCAAACACGGGCGAAACCCGTGATTACGTTTTGTCTATTCAAATTATTTCTGGCAAAAACTTGAAGAGATAAATTACTGGCAACGGATTTTATAGTATTGTGTAAGTTCAGAATAACAGTGTAAATACAGACTGAAACGACATTGAAAGGTCTATCGCGGTAAACAATTAAATATCTTTAAAAGATTCTACTACGATCTCTATAAATTACATCTACCAGTGTAGACTCTCTATGTATAAAACTAATCTAAGTTCATATATTTCACAAGCTACAAGCATATATAAATTGCTTGCTCGTCTTTCCAAAATATATCAAAAGAGAAAAAGTATGCAGCAACTCAAAGGTAGGTCAAATGAATAAGAAATGTCATGTATATAAATATGTTTTACGATTACTAGACCCAAGACCAAAGACTTACCGTCTAGCGTCTGCTAAAGTAATACCTCCGGTATCTCGAATATCTAAGGCGACAACTCCTAAAATCAATCATTATTTTAATAGGAACTTACACAGTCTCTAGAGTCTACTCGCGCGCCAGCATCCAAGAGTTCTTTAGCGACGTTGAGATGACCGCCACGGGCGGCGAAGGCCAGGGGCGTCCATCCGTCCGCATCGGCTGCGCACGCGTCTGCGCCCGCGCCCAGCAACAATCGCAGCGCTGCAATGCGACCGGTTTCGGCTGCACACATAAGTACCGTTGTGCCATTCTGTGGACAAAACATATTATTTAGATCATGCTCTTTGGAAGCAAGAGTGAACTGCCTCTGTCAAGTTGTATTACATAGTTTAGTATAGAAGCATCAAATGCGTAAGACCATGCAACAGAACTGTAATCGGTGTATAATCTACAAATAACAGCCAATTCTGGATTACTTTCAGTATTGTTTTTACTATTTGCTATAAATTCATTAAGTTTTTTTTAAACATGAGAGATATGTGGTGAAAATGGACGACATTCTACCAAAAAGTAATTTCTACTAGTGACATAAAAGCTTTTAAAAATAACCTATTGCGATATGGAAAAGGTAAATAGAGAGAAACGTATAGGCCCGGAATAATCAAAATATAATAAAGTTAAAAAGTGCGGCTTTCAAATTCTAAAGTGAGTTTTAATTCATTGCTGCGCTGAGGTGTTACCATTGTTCACCATAAATGATGTATTTAAAATATTGAGTCAGTTATTTTGATGGCTAACTGTACGACTTCTACATCAGTATTATTCGATAAGGCGCCATCAAAATATATCCACTAACGATCGGCGCTCACAACAAAGTTGCGTCGACTATGTTATTTACAAATGAACTTCCTTAATTTCTTGGAATAAGAAATCAACACATGATACAATTATAAAGTGCTCGGCAGAATAACTACGAGTTGCATATTTTCAACGTTCAATGTTTTGTTTTTATATTAAAAAAAATATTGTGTGCAGGGATTTATTTCTAAGAAAGCTTATCATAATAAATAAAATCGTAGAAATATCGTACATATAGTGATAGATTTCTATGAATCGGTCTCGATACCACCCAGTACACCAACTTAAATAACAAGTGACAAAGCGTTTGCAACCGACTGTTATCACCGTTTGACTTTATTGAACATACCTACTTTAAATCTTGATTGAGTAAACGCGATTTAATTCCATCAATTTTATTCAAGGTCTACCTTAACGAAAATCTTAAACGGAAAGCATTATTTCAAATTCGTGTTAAAAATAAATATGTGCTAAATATTTCTAAACTTTTGAAAGAGATTCTGTTGTCGAATGTCAGGTAGAGCGTTCGTGATTCACACTGTGACCTCACTGGGCCGCTACGGTGAACATGTGATGGTAGCAAGATGTTCCTACCACGCGCCGAACGTGATCTTGCCAATATTTTAAATTTTAAAATGAGCTTTATTCTTCGACAGATTTCGATGCTTGTTTTTATACAAGGGTCTTTTACGTGTTGTCCTTTTTTGTCATCTTTATTACAGAAGTTCGTGCTAGTCTTGAAAGCTTGACGGTGGTCCACGTTGGCGTGACCAAAAATTGGAATCCACGACAATGTATGTAAAGTACTAAAATGTTGGCTTGACTTCACCTATCAGTGTAGGCAGATGATATTGATAGGGATCGTATGAGGAACGGTGACCCCAACATAACCCCCCACGATGGCTGATCGGTTGTTGTTATGCAGTTTCTCTGCAAAACTTAAAAAACATAGCTCCATCGCATCCAGCAAAATCGCGAAAGGAGTCTATGAGAACAAAAAAGGTTTGGAGACCTCTACCTTATTCCAAAAAGTCTAAAACAATTAACTAGTCTCAGCTGGACACGTCCAAACCTAGCAATTAAACTAGGCGTAAGATTTTATAATATTGTTAGGTAACAGTCTTGAATCTCAAGTAATAACAATCTTGTTCTAAAGGTATCTGGAATTAAAAAGTTTATTTTCTAAAATAATCTAAGTTGTTATCAACAAGGTGTTTTGTTACTAATGAATAATGATATTACTACGCGAAGTTAATTTGTTTTTAATAAAAATACCAGATAATACAAAATATTTACAACGGTATCACGGAACAGTATAAAAATGATAAGATTAAAAGTCATTTTATGAAGTTTTTTATGAACCCTACGCAGTTTCGACGATGGAAAAAATTTTCCTCACAATTTATGTAAATTGGAATACAACGAAAATCCAAAATTTCATCTTTAAATTCATACATAAATGAGTCTAAATCGATAGCAATTGTATAATAGACTTAGAAATGTTTTGTTTTATATTGTATGTGTGTATTATTTTGAATCTTAATCAAGAATTTTAAAAATAATAAAGACTTCATTATAATAGCAAATGGATAAAACAATTATTAATTAAAAAACTCATTAAAAAGTGAAGGAATCTTTGAGCGTAGGGTATAGTAACCCTCCGAAGTTTCAGTATTGTTTCGTTTTTGCATTGAGTACGGAAAATTCAAAATAATATTAATGTTATTGTCCAATAAGGTACAAAACGACCTCAACCTTTTTTTACTTGTAATTTATAAAGGACTCAAAATGATTCAACATATTTTAATACTAAGGAGGTTAGTATTACACAAAATATTTTATATTCAAATTAAATGTTAAGCCAGTATCCATTATAATCAAGATATCGTTTTTTGCAGAAAGTACAGTTGTAAACAGGAAAAGTACTTAATTGTTTATAACGCAGTTTTTACTGTTATTGTGTGCATAATATTCGGATTCCGACGAATAAACTGTTCAATTAAATTCAATTTCCAGTTTTTAGTTCGTATGATATTTTATTAGTTTCCCTAGAAGTAAAATGGCTCGCTCTACGGAAATATAACATTATCGATCTGATATAAAATACATCATCTTACTTTAGGTATACCTTTTTTATATTTTCCTAAAATCAACACATTACTTCTAATTCAATTAAAAACAACTAAGAATCAACTGACAAAAAATATTATCAAATTTATTGGAAAACATACCTCATCTCTATCGTCGATATTGGCATTTTTGTTGTTGACGAGGTACTGCTGCAGTTCATCGGTATTCTCATTGTGCACCAACTGGTAGAGGGTCCTGAAGCACGCGAGCGAAATCATCGACTCGCTGCGGTGAAGACTCTGCACAGAAACAAACTCATCAATGACAATATGAACCATAGTCGAATACAAACAGGTTTGGTTTTCAGACAGATTTTGAAGCAGCGTGTTAATAATAAATCCACTCGTCCTAAATATATTTTTTTTTGTATAGGAATTTTGAAAAAAGTCTGTAAATTTTTAGAAGTCTAAATAATGCGTTGAATTCTTGGGATAATTATTTGTAACACTTTTAAGCCATGTTCATTACACACGCATTCATTTTCAACCACCAACGCATTTTAAACAGCGTGCGATTGCAAGCGTTGTCATTCAAAACCATACCACGATTTTTAAGTCGCTCAAATAACTTTGTAAAATACATTATATTTACTTTTACTATAAAAAACACTAAACTTCTGACTGTAGGTTAATATCAAAATTTAACTTTAAAGTGTGAATAAAATACATAGGTAATTACAATATATGCACTATTGCGCTATACACATATACCTCTCAATAACATGTCAATTGAAGATACGGTTAAATAATATTTTAATGCACTTATATTACATTGTAATTAGAATCGCGTGAAAGTTCACTTGCGCGCGCATTTTGCAGCGACTAGTTCTAGTAAGCTAGTCTCGTTCAGTTGGCGCGCAGGCTTATTTGCATATTAAAATTAATTAATAACACAAATGAATAAACATGCATAGCACATTCGTATCAAAACAACTCAACAATATAGAATCAATCGGACAAAGGAAGACTGTCTCAATTCAGTAAGTATGAATTAATGACAAATTAAATAATGTTATGCACCTATTCAATTCACAGAATGAAAATGATGCCAAGCTTTAAAAATTACATATTTTTAAAACTTTACGTTTGTTTAGACAAACTAACGTTACTAGATTAATAATGTTGTTTTGCACCTCATATCGTATTTACTTCTAATTGTTATATCGATAACGCAAAAATATGATGTTTTTATTTATTTCAAACAAAACATTAAACACCTCGGCAACGTGTAAATTCCAACGCAGCATGGCGTTACCCACTAGTCACTACCATAGATTTCTTACGTACTGCTGACGGAATCTTACTCTCTATAGCTTAACAAACGCCAAAGAATCTGTATAATACACTCGAGATACGCAAGAACAAGTAAACGTTTGCACGGCACAGTTCACAGCATGTACTGAACATAATAATGTATAGTTTATAGATATAATGATAACGGATATCACAAGGTAGCCCAATAAACTATACATTGTTGCACGCATTTAATAAAATGGTATATAAAATTTTACATAATTAGGCAAATGTACGCGATTATTTATTGCATGGTAAACAAACGTCGCGTCGCTTCGCGCTGAACATTTCAGCCTAGTTATACATACGTGTTTGTCGTCAATAAATTCTTTCCAACTCTTTGTAAACGACTGTTATGACATTTACAAAAAAGCTAACACTATACACTAATGACCCGATGGTAAATTCATTACGACAATTACCAAACTGAGTTCCTACGTTGTTTTGCAGATTTTAAAGTTTAAAAGCGTGCTTTATTCAAATATTATTTCAATAATCGTAAACACCACGTTGCCCTAATACGTTACTCGAAAAAAGTAAGCAGTTTCCGTGAACTTCAAAATCTTTTTTATATGGCACAAACGATTGTAAGTTATATTCTTATTTATATTAAAATTAATCATGCAATAGTCACTCTTAAGAATAAAAATAAAAACCTTGTTAATAATAGAAAAAGCACACAAAACACATTATATTCACACACGTAGCATCACTACGCAGACCGTATTGGAGTGTCGACGCAGGGCGAAACTATGGAAAGCTGCGAAGCCATGGCTGAATCGACGTTGCTCGCCAGGTGGTGCCGTCACTGTGAACCTGGGCACGTTCAAGTGAGAGCCGGCCGATAACGGACCCTGCACTTCTGTGTTTCCACCAATCTGCAGGTGCAGGATGGATGGCCGCCGTCGTTTATGCTGCATCGGGGGTGCCAGCATGGAACCTGCGAAGCTGTTACTCTTAGCGCGCTGCGGTGGTGTCACTTCTTCCGTGCAACTAATTTCCGATTTCTCCGACTCTGTACAACTTCTTTCCGTATCCGAAGACGTTGGAGATTCCCGCACGATTTCTAGTGGAGGCCCTTTCTCCATGGGCATAGTAGGTGGCCTGGACACATTCTTTGGTCTATGTATATTCGCGATAAGACAACGTATATGCACATACTCATTAGTGTCGGTCTTAGAATCTGGAAAGTGCGGCGGGAGGGACATGGTGTCTCAACTACTCGCATAACAAAACAACACGCGCGAGTGGTTCCTGTTATAGATTGGTGAATGTGACGAATCGAGTGCGATACGAGCAGCACGACGACGCGGCCCGCGCTGGGCGGTTACTATTTAGAGTGTGGCGCGGTTGACGCTGGGCGGGAGGAGGGCGGTCGCAATGAATGAACGCGTGCAGTTAATACGTACAAGAGAGTAAGTGCTGTACGTTCGCAAGGAGATGCGTTTGAAGATCGCGGAGGCGGAACGGTGAGCGGCTCGCTTCGGGGGCAGCATATCGCGCGGTGTCCGATCAGACAGTGTGGACGCCGTGAGGTCACTTGTGCCGATCCCCCCCGCCGCACCACCACCATTTTGTGTTTGATGCTTTAACTTTAACTTAAACATCCATCATGATAACGACGTACGCTTGACCTGTCCGCTAGACAGTAATAGGTTTTTTAATCATAATTATGACTATTGCTTGTGCTATTGTAAGCAAAGTGCGTCAAAGCTTTCTCTTTGATATTATTGATAGAAATAACACTAAAGCTTCAAAGAAATTTCATACAGAGAGCATAAAATAAAAACTTTACTGTTACAAATATAATAGAATGTATTAACATTGTGTATGATTTATTCAAATACAACCGGTCTGCACTATATCGCACTTGTTTATCTGCTACGAGCAATAAGATTGTGGCCGAGGTGAAGATCCGCAACCCAAGTGGAATAAAAAGATTAACGGGGTTACAGGATTCCAGCCTGCCAACATTAATTTCGAGAGTATTTAAACTGGACAACGAGTACAAATAATTTAAAAGCAATAAATAATTTCTTGAACAATGAATTATAATCTTAACCGAGACGAATTCGAATAATTATCAATTAAAAGATATTTTTTTCGTGTAATACATTAAACGTTTTAAAAGCATTTTTTTATTTTAACATTTGCAAAATGTTTACGAGACTGGTTATTGACCTTTATTGTAAAATAAAATCCCCGTTGCCTTGTGGATGTTTAACAAGAGTTAGTTGTCTTCTGAAAGTTCATTTCAAAATAAATAAGAGGAAATTAAACATTCACAGCATACCATTACAAAATGAAGTAGGTACTAAATTTATCTATATGTACTTTGTAGTTGGGTATACGTGTTTTCCAGGTGGTTCCTACTGCCCGCGGCACAGTTTGTCTAATAGGTTTGTTACGAAGACAATACGTTTCAATCTAAATAAGTCATGTCAGTAATTTGAATTCCTGGTAAGTAAATAAACAAAAAAGAATTTTATTTTACTATATTATGTTTCCATACATTTTTTCCATATTACCTCACTATTTCTTATGGAGGCATACCTATATTTGACTAGTTTATGTGGTTTTATTATAACTTTATAGCGCCATTCGAATTAGTCCTAATCTTAATTTATGTTTGTTTCTTTTATATACATACGTCGGTAAAACAATTAAGGTTTTTACGTTTTATTGCAATTTTTCAAATTAATCGAGCAAAGCTTGATATACCTTCTCCTTAGGTGGACGTCGTTAAAAATGTTAACTCGGATGAGATTCTATTATTTATTATATCCATATATTTATATATGGTATTTAATTTGCTGGAGTTATGACGAAGGAAGAAAGAAATAATTATAGAAGATACAATGTTGTTTCATTTTAAGGAGATGGAGGTAACACGTGCTATCTTGAAATTATTGTACATTCTATTGGGGATTAGAGATAATTAATTACCCTAGCATCCGTAGTATGTAGCGATATATCATATGAGTTTATAGCCTAGACAAAAAAATAAAAATCCTCGCCATGTTGTGGTAAAATATGCATCTAATTTCTTGTACTAACAACGTCAACAACGAAAATCTAAAAATTGCACTTCTAAAGCAGGTCTTTTATTTTCTTGGCCAAGATACGATTTTTTTCCATATTACTAAATATTTTTAACATCAGCTCTAGGTAATAGAGATCATATCATATTGATTTAAGATGAAAACAATATCTCACATACAAGTCTAGTTAGTTTACGAGTACACAGCCCTATTGATGCTGTGGTGGTGAATGAAATGTCCTGAACCATATGAGTATCGGATTAACTGAATACTGTATTTCGATGACTGAACTGGTTTTTGGTAAAGTTACCAAGAACCGATGGACGGGTTAGAGGTCGACGGACTGACCTAATATTATGTTTTGTATAGAGTACTTGTTATTCCTTGCCCAAACGCATCTTAGCTTTGGGATCAGGTATTGAAAAACAATTAAACCATATTTAAGCCTAAAATCTAATCTTTCGTACATTATCTTGGATTATTGAAGAATACAATTTGATCGTATGGTAGTATGAACTATGGCGGCCTTTGTCGCTGACGGAGCTCACTCACTATCAGGTGATATATTGGCCGGTCTACCTACTTGCTGGGGTACTGTTATCAATATACCCTAAGATCACACCTACATTATTGAGTTCTGCATACTGATACTTCATACGAATCCTGTGTAGGGTGTAATCAAGAGCGCTATATTTTGAGTCTCTTAATAAGCGGAAATCATAATAATAATATTATACTAATATTAGACTTTACATTATTCACATTTCAAGTACAGAATCACAACAGTTTGCTAAGCGATGGATCTTGCGAATCGCGCGTACAAGAGCCTGAACAGCTAGATATCTCTGCATATTTTGGAGGGTATGTAAAGGCATTATTTATTTATTTAAAAAGTATATACTTAACAATTAAATTAACCTCATAACATAAGCCTCCCTCAGCTTGAATTTCGTCATGGCCAATATCGTAAGAAACCTAGTTTTTATGTATCAGTGTTTAACGATTACACCTATGGGTATAAGGAAAAAAATATAAATATTTTATGACGTACGTTTCTGCTACATTTTTTCTAGCTCAATAAATATGACTCAATCTTGGTATATCTTACATGGTCGCTGGTGTATCTGAACAGGTATGATTATGACATCTAACATTTTGTTAGAGATAATCATTCCTGTTTTAATTAAAAAATATTTTTAGGTCATTTGGGACAATTAGTTATAAATTATAAAAAAAAAGAATTAAAAAAAAGACTTTGGTATTTACAATTAGTTCTGCGTCTAAGGCTCTGTGAAGCTATATCTATTTCAACTATAGGTTTTTGTTAATCCCCATTTAACAATAGCAACGTCACAAAATTATCTTTTAATAATTACATTAAGGTAAACGACGCATTTGCTAATTTTTAAGTCCTTTGCGTCAAGCGAATTCTGAGAAAATAGATACAACTAACGACGCACTCTGAACTGAGTAATTCTATAAGTGTTCCGGCTTTTAGATACACAACACGAAAAACAATATAATAATATTTACATTCATACTGTTCTTATATGGACAAAATCCACGTCGTTTGTTATGTAACGATTGCTCTTTAAAATAATTTACATAACAAATAACGCACCAACACATACCTGATACCTGATACCACATACCTGAGTCGCACGTTAAAAACAATATTAAATTTATTCATATTTATATATCAAATCTTGAAAGCAACAGTAATACCTGCCCGTAAGTCCTTATAAATGACGCCGCACGAAGCATCTCAGTGCAGTACGGAAACTTGACCTCTATCGACTTAATATATTCAACTTAACCTTATACTTAAAACGAAAAATACTTTTAAAATAAGATATATCCGATACGCGTATGAAGACGAAAATTACTAAGCTGAGTTTAGCTTCTGATGACTACTTATACTCCTATAGTGTTTTGTGAAGGCTTACCTAATGTCTATATTGGAACAGAACGGTTACAAACTAGCACCACAAACAATGGATTATCTGATAATCAAAGAGAGAACCACTACGCTTCGGTATAAACTATAAATATTCGTGTCCTTAAAAATAAATCATGATAAAATTAGTATACTGCTATGTAATATAATGTGGATTCCAGAATTAAATCAGTAGTTTTAGAGAAAATCGCGGACATACAAACACACATTCGGTTTGTATTTTTGAAGTCGGTTACTAAATAATAAATAGGTACCTAAGATTATTTATTTTCGTCCATTTCGGTAGCAATTTTAAATGATTCCATGTATTTCTATTAATAAAATGCTAAATACTATCGTCTCTATATCAATAGAGGGATTCACAGACGTGCAACAAAATTATCCCCAATTCGTCACTAGTATTTCCGTCTCATGATGCCATAAGGTGAGACTACGACCGATTCTATATTCTAATACTAAGAATTAGATAAAACAGGTATGTTTCGTAGGTAACCAGAAATAAAAAAAAATGGGGTGACTTTATAATTAACCTAGGAACTTTCCAGTTTTACAATTTTTAACCACAAAACATACGAAACCAATAGGCAATAAGTCAACAAGCAAAGTGCGTAGGTATAATATGTTTGCTGTATCACGTTATTATTAATCCAGATTTCATCAATTGGTTATGTTATTATCATCACATCACATAATATGTATCGTATTCGCTAACTTTAAATAAAATCAATGCAAATAACAATACAAAAATCATAAAAAAAGATTATTTTAAAATTGCTGTCAAGGTATGTTCTGATCCAAAATTGATTATAAAACGAGGTATTGCTCGCGCCTATTTTAAAACAAAAATATATAGGTTCTTTACTACTATGTGCAGAATAAAAAAAAATACGATAATAGAAACTCAATATAGGCCTTATCTCACTAATATTAGCAAAATGCGAATGTTTGTAAAACGTTTGCATGTTAATTTATCTTATCTTGCTCTTACTAATATTAAAAATGCAAAAGTTTATGAATATATTTGGATGTTTAGATGTATGGATGTTTGAAGTAGACACATAAACAACTAAACGAATTTGTATGAAATTTGGCAACAGTTAGGTCAGGGCCTATCATCATCTAAGGCATGCTTTGAATGAACACAATCACTACTTTTTATCTCTGTAATTTTCCCCTGTACAAAATATTAGAATTTTTTATTGAATTCCTATAGATGGCGCTGACACCGCGCCGCACCGTACAAAATGACTTTATGAACCGCGCCAGTAATAACCGCGAAATAATGTTTTATGAGTCTTGTAAGTGTAACATTAGTGGTGTAATATTTTTATTGTTTTGTTAGGTTCTAAACCAGGACAAAGTTTTTTTTATTGAAAGTCAACAAACATAAGAAATACCAATCTAAATATTTAGTAAATATGTATAGGTAATCTTTGTGGAAATGTTACAATTATTAATACTCTGCTCCCATTTCTACATAAGACCTCAGCATATCGATCGAGCGATACCATAGGTAAGTACAGAAAATAATTTTAAAGAATAATATAAATTAATAATTATTATAGCTTCATATTAATATTGTTAATTAATTAATTTAAACATGTTTTCCCAGTGGGCAGTATTTCGTATTATATTATTCTTTAATGGTATAAGTGTTACGTATCTTGAATTAATTAACAATGTACTTAAATGTAAGAAATTTCATTAGACATACCAAGGAAATACCAGACTACGGAAAGGAAAATCCCCTTTGAAACGTAGTTTCGCATTACACGTGAGTCTTAAGGATCGTTATGATCTAACATTAAAGTGCTACTACCAGGGAAACCAGAGACTACTCTGGCAATAAAATAATAGCTTCCATTAATTATACTTAACACCACTGTAACAGTATAGGTACCTCGTTATGAAATGATTCGTTGGCAGTGTCCCTTACGAATTTGTAATAGGGGAAGAGGCTTCCGTAACTCCTGGGCACTCTGAGGGCCAACATGAGCGGCCGGCGTTCGGCCACCGATGAGGAAGGACCAGGCGCCTCACTTCCACTCGCCATGCTTGCACCGATATCGAAAAACCACTAGTCCGAACACTTTCGACTAAACACATTGTGTGCCATCTCCACATTTGAACAATATTCAAAAATTGGTGTGCGTTGAGGGAATAATTACAAGTTGCGGGTAGTTAGCGCTATTATTTTAATCATAATTATTTGAAATGCAGAAAACACTTAGTACGCTGTCAAGCCGCGCTCGGTAAGTATTGGTGATAAGATTTATTTGAAGTAATAGTACGTATTATATTACAGTAGGAGCCCTTATCAGTTATCGGTTTGTTTGTTCAGTTCTGTGGATATTTACATGTCCAATCGGAAATGTATTCAGGTAAAGTCAAATGTTAGCGACATTCCATAAAGAGATTTTTACAGAATAAATTCATATGTAATATTGAATTTTCTTTTTTATCTTTGTTGTCACAAACAGCGACGATCATTTAGAATTATATCTCAATTCTTTTTTACCTCGACTATTTTAAAATATAATTTAAAAGTCAGTTTCAATATCCGAATCTAATAAATATGAAATAACAAAACATAACAACTAACGCCATCTGTCGTCGATCAATAGAATTTATACGCCAGTAAAACGACTTTGTTGCGTGTGAGTATTATTGAAGCTATATCATAAAAGGCGTTATACGTTTTAGGATAGATGGCGTTGATAACGAATTACAATAACGTATATTTATACGATTCTAGTTCTTACAAAAACTATACACAATCGTTCATAATTATTAACATGTTCTATCACTAAACTAGTGCTAGTATTTGTAACAACCATATATCGTTCAGACAAAACATCATCATAATCGCAGCCTTATTATGAATATTATTCGCTCTGTTGATTGGTCGCAGTTATCTTGCGAAATAACGTTGAGTTGGTATCTATTGGAGAGGCTAGAGAACCTAGATTAACGTGTCTGCACAATTATTATTATTTAGGCGTAATTTATATTTAGCATTAAGAAATCGGTGTTGCGTTGCTAAATGTCGAGTCACGTTTAACTTCGTAATTGGTTGTCAAATGCGGCACAGTTCTGTCTGCTGACGAAAACAATGAACAATAGTAAAGCAGAGTTTTAGCCTTGTGCGCTAAACAAAGGTTACACGTAACTGTTTGTAACCTCCGTTAGAAAATACAGAATAATCAATTGAATTTTGTTATCAAACATGCTAAGCAGACCTTTCAAAAGGGTACTTATTTAAATTAAATATTTTTTTTAAATCTTTAAATATAATTAGTTATAAATAAATATTTTTATTCGCGGTTGGTACTAATTGGATCAAGCTCAACGATAATTTATTACCTATATGTTATCATAAATCATAATTCATTAGTAATTATGTACTTATTATTCTTGTACAATCTTATCAGCTTATTCAGTTTGATGGATAAACCGTATTTCGGAATTTAAACAGCTGTGTGCTTTCATTTCATGTTGTATGTTGCCCACTTAGAAACAATGGAACATGTTATGTCATCAAAAAGAGACATATAAGTGCATTTAATTGACGTAACCATGCATTAAAGTATAATATCCGACTATCAGTTAAGTACCCAATAGGCGTAAGCCAAATAAAAACTTGCATCATTAATAGATATATTTTTCTTGTATCCAACCACAAATTCAGTAAGTTACTGTAATGTTTTATGAAATGCCCATCACATTTTACAAAGTTGCTACTTTATATTGATTTACTTTTAAACATATAATTATTACTTATAGTTAAATGGATTAATTTAAAGTAAAAAATGTTACGCATATAGGTACAATTATTGTATACATATGTTACTGTACAATATATCGAACGAGGCGGCATCTTCACTACATTTAATAGGCAAAATTGGCTATGCTAACATATTTTGACGAAATGATGGTGCAATTTTTGCGTATGTGCCCAAGACTATGTATGAAAGCTTAAGCATGAAGCATCGAGTATGAAGTGTATGTACGTTAAGATTTCTGCTAGCTAGTAGAAGTTATGATAGAGACAGGTGACACAGACATTATAAGACTAATGGTAACAATAACTAATACTGAATATTGAAGCTCCATGACGTGGAAGCCAGAACTGAGCACTGGCCACTTCTTTACAATAGATATCTACTAAATTTCGATTGGTTTCAAACACCTAACAGCCGATTGGAACAAACGATCCGAATCTGAATCTTCAATCCAATTACTAGAATGATCCAATAAAAATAACTCATTTGTAAGCATGTCAAAAAAGCTTGGTTCTCATTGGTCCATATTCGAGATAGATCGAGAAAAGCGATTGCGTTCGGTTATTGAAAATGGCGGTATAGCGCACAATCAATACTATATTCAACCTAAAAACCTTATACCTATAATCTGCATCGTTCTTTACCGATGAAAGTATTTTCGAAATCAAGGTATTCATTTTATTTAAAAGGAGGCGTAGTTATCAAAACAGATAAAGCATCCATCACATAGACAATATATGTAAATATATACTCGTATAATACATATTTGGTTTCTAAACATTATGTTGAGATTAGATTGAGATAGCAAGTGATAGCTTGACATTGAAGTAAATATTTCGGAAGTTTGCCCGCGTGATTATTTTTATTTATTGAATTCATGTGATAAATAAGAAGAAAATACTGCATATTTTCTTATATCTTAAAATGTACATAAATAAATAACAAAAATATTAAAGTTTAAAATATTTCCCAAGCTTATTTTGTTTGAATAAACAAAAATGAAAATCAAAGATCATGCCAAGCAATGCGATACACAATATGGCGACGTATATTTTTATTAATCTTCTTCGGCTTGCTTTTATCCTACATCTACATGAGATCTATACACATGGATGTTGGTGTCAGGAGTTCGAATGAGTCTTACGAAGAAGCGCCTGTCTGAATTAAAACCCTGTTTGGGAATCCATAGTCCAGACTCAAGCAAATCATTTTAGATATTAACATAAACAGAGTGTGCATTATTTTAATATTTCTATATCCATTTGTTGTGGAAATTTATCCGTTATTATTATTGCGAAAGAAGAAAAGTAAAATATTAATATTAGACGGTATTTTACGTCTCAAGTAAATGTATTATTACGACTAAAGAAGTTTTCGTCATAGCTGGAGCGGCAGTTTTCTATACTTAGTAACATGAAAAATATATAAATTCAGGTATTCTAGTAGTAAGAGTAGTTCTCTCCACCTCACGTAGGGATTTTAACGTACTTCCATGTACAAAAAACAATTTAAATACAAATAAGCACAAAATCTCACAAGGTAACGCAATGATAACCCACATTACTCAGCCGTTTATCAGAATGTCATCATAAATTCTGGAGTGAACACAAATAGTTAAATAGAATACCTAGTAAAATAGGAGAACTGAGTACATTTATTGTATTCAAAGAAACTTTACTATAATGATGTCATTGACGGGAATGATGATGCATAAAAACTTGATAACGACACGGCCTTGAATGCTTCACTGGCTACAAACAGTGAAGAAAATTTCGACATTAAAATACGAACAATACAAACATTTATTTGAAAAACGAATTAATGTATTATTTACTTACTTTACAGTACGGCGGTAATTAATTTAAGAAAATATGGGTAACCCTGTCCTTTCCTGAAGCGATCAAAGAAACCTTTGGCGTCGTCAACTCTATAATTACTTCAAAGTTATCAAAGAGAACAGTTTTTGTTGTCATTTATAATTATTATTTTAGTAGTACTTTTTTATAAACATAATGATAAGTGTAGATAAGCATTATTATACCACAGTTTATCATAAGCTTAGTAAATGAGTATTTCCCTAAATAAATGTACAACGAAATAGTTTTTACGAAATATTGTTAACGAAATTTGTTGTCTTTTTTTATATTATATGTATATTAATAATAAATGATGAATGTATTAAGACAAACAAACAAAAAACAGATAAGACAGTACGTGTCAATATGTGTACGTCGGGTAACATTTATTTGAGAGATATTCAAATAATGCCTAATATTCCTCTTTACGGATTTTTAGCCATATTCTGACCAACACTATACACACGTAGAGTATAACGAAAACAATAAATACAAACATTGTATACACGTACTAACACTTACTAACAAGCCATAAGCTATTAACTTTACAAGACTTTATGTTTGTTAAAATGTATAAACGACTCATCGTTGCGTAAGTACATTAGACACTTCAAGGGGATTTACAATGTAGGTGAATACATTTTACTGTCATAATCGTTATACAAATAAATATAGTTACATCTAATCGCACATTCGCATATGGTACGGTACTTTACTAGGAACAGATTTTATAAACGCGGTTTTCCGTTTCATTGAAAAATTTATCGTATCAATATATTTGCGAGGACTTAGAAGTTAAAAACAGCGATAGAGCGTGTCTCTTCTCTCTCTTAAACTATAGAGGTTTTTTATACAATGTTTTCAACTGTATCCAATACTATTACATTTAATACAGTTCCTACCTAAGGTGGCTTAGGATTTCCAATTCGACTTCGATTCCAAATGTTTTGCTAATAGCTCACAGTTGAGGCCAAACTATCGTCTGATGACAATAATTATCGAATTAATTTAATCAAGACGAAATGTAGGCGTAGCCAAATGTTATCGATAATATAACAACTGCATTCTTTGCGGTAATACTCATAAGGCATTTGGTATAAATAAAATGATATTTGATTAGACATTTGATTTTGATTTAACGAAGTATTTTTATGTTCTATTTCTTGCACTGATGAGCGTCGATCTTCCTAAAAGTTGCCTCGACATAAAAGAAAGAATTGATGCCAATGATGGATAATCACTGAATACATATTTTATATATGTATTTCGTAGTACTTATTTCTATGTCTAACCTCAGAAACCAAACGCAAAAAGCAGGTGTTAAACGTTGACCCCTTTAAATTTCTTTGTGTATACTTATCTACCTATGCATTTTTATTGACTATCGTATCATTTAAAATTGTAACCGCTTGGTTTTATTATGAATTGTTTTAAACGGAATAGCTTTTGTTATTTTTAGCTATCGAGCAAAATTTCTTGAGGGTTTCTTGAAAATTTCTTTCACAGCTTTTGTCTTTTGTTGTTTGTTATTGGTACTTGTATATTTATTTTCCTCCTACTTATACGAAAGACGCAATCTAATCTAGTTTGGCACATTATAATTAAGTCATTACTATTACACTATAAAGATTCTGAACGAAATATTTGGCGGTTTTCAATTCGTTGTTGGGTCAAAGCCAAACACGGAAAACTTAAATAGTACGAATAACAAAACACGCATTGTGAAGTAATTTGGATATCCGGTTACACGGTTTTGTCCTAGCAAATATTATAATAAAAATTCTCCAAAAATAAATCTAATAAATATGTTATCCACAAGAAAACCGGTTAAGAAATTAAAAAGGGCTAAAGTATATACTTATTGGTAAAGGACCTAGCGCAAATTCTATATTGCAATTTCGTATTATTATAAAATGTCCTGTTCAAAACGACGCATATAATCATTGTACGATTATGTGGTCAATAACTGATTCAGTGTAAAGCCGACTGTACGGTTTTATCATTTCGCTCAACGACTAACTTATCATCAAAGCAATATTTTATAAGTGTTAAAGTACTACATATCTTGAAAAAAAGGAATGCAAGTGAAAGTGGGTAAAAATCACAGCTTGAGTTATCAAATTAAAGTTGATATTGGACACTAAAGGCAGTCGCTCACTTTTAATTTTTTGGCTACAGCTATTCAATGGTGCGTTTCGTTATCGCACGGCTGCGACAGATGTGATTATTAGCACCATAACGTAGTATCGCTTCAATATCGATCCATTTTTAGTTAATAATTTGACAATAAGGAGGTACAGACTAATAACCTTTATTGATAAAGGGAAATACGGATCACGTATGTATCAACTTGTTACAATAACGAAAAACTTAAATTCGGAATCTTTAGGACATCGATCATTTTTGGATTAAATCGGCTTAAATATACTCTATTTTGAGGCAATCTGCCACTGCACCGAGGCGATAAGTGTGTAGCAACCTTTTTCCTTAAGATAGGATGTATGCAAATTAGTCACAACTGCTCACAAACATAATATTGACATATAATATTTCTCCCATGTCAACAGTACGCACAAAACATAATATTATAATGTTACAGCGCTGACAGTAGAACACTTAATATTCTTCGTAATCGTTAAAAATATAAATTCACAAATAATATTACATACCTTACAGTCGGGTATTATCGCTCTGCGAATAATGAAAGATTTTCTGATATTAATATTATTTGTAAAGGTCGTGGGAGATAAGCTTATCAAAGCGAACGCAGATCACGCGCTGCTTCAAAGTTAAATCTAAGCGATGCTGAGGCGCGGGTGACGCAGCACAAGGTAAGGAATGTGATTACTATCGTAGCTCATCAATTAACTTTACATTTTTATAAATGATCGAAACGGAATATCGTGAGCATAATATTCAAAACCGTTGTTATTGTGTCACCTCCAATAGAGAAAACACTGAGGTATGGATGTACGTCAGAATATACATATTATTGTGTAGACATAATCGTGCAATGTTTTATACATATTATGTGTAATAGGTCCAATTTCTAGCTTACTTGACAAAAATCTAAATCTAATGAAGGTGTTAAACTATATAGGTTACATTAGAATTTCTATGTACATTTTTGCACGTTTTTTTAAGTAATTTGCCTAGGTATCTCACACAACTTCTCGACACAACTTTGACGATCCTCTTTTTGCACATAAAAATATTTTTCTAATACCGATGTATCGATAGTATACAACAAACATTTGTTTACTATTGTAAGAAATTTGTTCACGAATGGACGTGGGATCACAACATTCTCCACATGCGACAGGTCATAATCAGAACAGGCGCATTGTTGTTGCCAAGCGGGGCAAAACGAGACAACTGCTGTTTAGTAATTAAAGGGTCTTCTAATGATGGATGACCTTTTGAGGCATCTAATCAACATAGACTTACATCCGTATTCACACACAATACTATGAGGACACGCAGTACGCCCTAACGCATAGCATCGGCTATCTCTTGTTGTTTGGCGTTACTCAGCTTTGTTTATCTGACTGCAAAATGAAAGAAAGTTTTATATTGGAATTTGCTAATTACAGCGCTCTTTAACGCCTACGCACTGCGAAGCCTGTCGTGCCGAAAGTACTGAGAAATGGACTTATTATCGCAGCATTACCTTGAACTTAATAAGTAACATTTGTAAAGTTTAACCTTATAGTCATAGCATTGCACTGTACTCAGCTAAGTAATATTTTTGAATATGAGCGTAAATCTCTAGACTCGAGAGGATTCTAATATTAAAGCGAATACGAAGTTAATATGAACACTTTTTACCTATAGACCTTTAGGTAACGAAGGTGTAATTTCTGTGGTTCAATAGCTAAAAAGTAAGTTAGAATTTACTGCCTCGGTGGCGTAGTTGTAATTGTACACGGTACAATTACGACTGCCGTACTGAGGTCGTGGCTTCGAATCCCGAAAATAATTGTAACTGGGTTTTTACTCAGTCGCAACTCGGAGTCAAGAAGTTGGCGGTGTGATACCTCCGTGCCTCAGAAAGCATGTAAAGCCGTTGGTCCTGCACCTGATCTCTCTCCGGTCACGTCGGATTGCCGTCTCACCGAACTATGAGTGTGAAGGAACAGAGAGTGCACGTGCGTATTGCGCACACACTTATGCACTATAATAATATATCCTGCGTACCTGGCTGATCTCCGTTGAGATTGGCCGCCGTGGCCGAAATTCGACTAGCAGGTATTCGATTCAGGTTGGAATTCAAAATAATTATGTGCATAAATTTATATCTGCTCTTGCCTTTATTATGGTGTTGGATTTTATCAATCGAATGGACTAGGATTAAAAGCGTAGTAATTCATTGTTTCTATCCATTTAGCCTTCAGAATTCAGATCTTGGTTGATTCAACATTTCAAGGTTCTAAGCGAACGAGCCGTATCTATGTCAGACTTTTATTGCGATACAGATAATTCTAACATAATAGGCAAAACACATACTTAGGTATTATCTCTGAAGTACCGAAGTTATCCTCTTCTAGATTTTAAGGATAAGTTGCTATGTTTGATTTTTTTTATAATTTGTAGCTTTTACTCGAGGCTTCGCTCGCGTGCAAGAGTTTTCCCGGAACAAAAATAGCATATGTACTTCCCAGGGCCGCAAACTATGTCCAAACCAAATTTTACCGAAATCCGTTGGGTAATTTTTGAGTTCATTGCTTTCAGACAGGCAGAGGATGTTATTTAGCCTATAGCTTTCCTCGATAATTGGGCAATCCAAAACAAAATTTTTCAATTCGAAGTAGTAGTTCCTCAGATTAGCGCGTTCAAACAAAAAAAAAAAAACAAATAAACAAACTTCATTCAGCTTTATATAAAAACTATAGAAGTATAGATGTTATGATCCCAGGTAAAGGTCATCTTGCGATTTCATATCACTTCAAAACATGAATAATAACTTTGATATATTTTGTTAATATCAAGCAAAAACACGCAGTCAATAATGTTATTTTTACAACGAATATTAATATTTTACATAACACACCACGATAAAAACGAATGACGAATGATATATCATTCAATGACCGATCAATCTTAATACTTAATAGTCATGCCAACATTTACGATAAAAAGAACTTCCCTACGCAACCGATTTACTTTTGAACATTGGCAACCTAAATGCTATTAGCATTTTACCTATCATTATGGTTATGCATGTACTACAATACGTGTGATGATACACTAACAATTAAAATAATTTCATTCTGTCACTTGTCACTGAGGCAACTCCTATTAATTAAGAACTAATGTTGATATGTGTTAAAGTGGTATTTATCGCCAGTGCCACGAATATATCTGAGTTCTCATGAAACTGCCAAAACAGATTTAATATAAGCTCAATGCGTAGAAAGTGGCCGAACAAAATTACACTTACGTAATCATCATCATTAACATGTGCATCAAAAACCATAATACGACAATATACAAAGTGAACAGATCTTTTACATTATTACTATAGAGAACAAGCTTTTTCCTCGAAAACAATTCTTATAACGAGATTTATACAATATATGTCATGTGATAAGTATATTAAATGATCAATTGAGAGAAAAATGAGTAAAATATGAAGTTTGAAATAATATGAATAGACTGATATTACTTTTAAACATTATGATTATTAGTACAATAACAATATAATTAAGGATGTACTAATTCCGACCAACTGCAAATAACCAAATGCACATTCATATTGATTGACGGCAAGTTTTTTTCATTTTGCTACGAAGCCTTGTGCTGAACATTAGCATACAGTTCGAAATTCCCTCGAGCGGATTTAATGAAAAGCGTTGTTACACTGCTCTGCCAAGCCCTCTATAATTGTAACCGTCTCCATTCAACTGCGAACATTAGGGATCTGTTCTGAAGTTATTGTTGATTCTATATTTAGGTTTTCCGTGCCAGTAAGTAATTTGCCTGGTTTATTTAGTTAATTCGAGGATCGTGTTTAGGATATTAAGTTATTGAATATGGCGGTCAGGTTCATTAAATTATCACCCAAAGTTAGCAGGATTTGGCAAATAAATTTCATGATACACGACAGTCATTGCGTAATGAGCTCTAAAAGTCATCATTAAAGTAGATTCGGTCGACCTTGCTTCTAGTAAATAGCGGTAATAACTAAACCAAACAGGTGACATCAATAATGTTTTGTTAGTTGTGTGCTGACTATTACAAGCACATTTTCATTGACTCGTTACGTGTTGTGATGGTGACACGACTATCCTGCGTGTTGGCTCCGGGTTAAATTGTCACAATTAAATTGAGTGCACGCGGCCTATTCTTGGTAATTTATGATATATCAACACGTTAGTTATTACGATTGCACTTGTAGCTACGAAGAGCTGTCCAACTTCAGATTGAACGAAAATACGGCACGCATGTGTATATGTCTAATGTAGTATACTGTAAGTATACTTACACTAAATATAACAGATTTAGCCGAGCTGGATTCTTTGACTAACCTATATTTTATTACAAAAAATGTCCACCGACTTACGTTATCATACCACAGCGATCGGACACGCATCCGTCATAATATTAAAGTTACAGTGCTTCGACACACATTCGTCGAGTAAGTAGCAGTAAATAACTACAATGAAAGTTAACCGGTCTAGCTAATATTCGTTACGTTTATATTTTATTATTCACTTCATTGTAATATTCAGTTGTTAATCATTTAATATGCAATTGATAAAATTGTTTATGTTACAATAGCATTAATTTTACGAACAATCAACTCTTAGCCTTACACGTTCCTACTACAGCCTATATAAACCTATCCTATGGTTTTTGTTTAAGTAACACAGAATTATGATGTTATCTTGAGAAAACAAATAACTTCACAAGCGTGAAACATGACATACCGACTCAATAATATGTTAGTAGTTGGTAAAATTGCAGCAGTGTAAAAGAATTGTTTTGATTAAAAGAACCATGTAGACAGTGTAATTACCTACTGGGCATTATCTATCAGACCTTATATTTATTGTCTTAAGGTAATGTGTACAGTGTTGCTATATAGTGTTTCGGATTTTGAAGTTCTGGATAGTGTTGCTATTGATTAAGGCGATTCGTGGCGCTTGACACTAGGAAACGACTAGCTAGTCTCATCAGTAACTTAATAAAAAAACTATATTATCGCAAAAACATTTGGTGAACACGTTCTATGTAGCTATGTCTAACATGTTGAGTAATGATGGAATTTTTTTACCAATATCGTCTGACCATAAGAGTCAGCACAGACAAAGCAGATCTGTCGTCGTCTGTCATTTTTTGAATGACAAGTTATTATCGACATTATAAAATTCTAATAAAGTTGAATACAGTTCGCAAAACATATGTGCGTACGTCGGTGTATGCACGCGTAATTGTTGCTTGCATGATATTTACAACTGATTTAATAAGGGCGAAATTATACTATCCGTCGTAACATACGAACGGAGTATTCCACCAGATCTGCCATAATCATAACAATACAAACCAAATGATGAGTATCATGATTTAGACCGAGTGTTACCTCTATCGTCAAATTGATGACCGTTACTTGTTGCGACTCATATTTTGTAGCCTAGGTAATTCATTCTTGGCATTAAAAGAACTAGATCCAAACATGTAAAAGTTACATGCATTTTCAGGTCTCGCAAGGAGATGCCAATTTTGACGGCCTTTTTAATAGTGGAGAATAGTTTAATTGTATGTAACTTATGAAAGGTTAACTCTCAGTTTACTTTCATCACCCTTAAGAGTACTTCATGGTAAAAAGCGAAATTTGATCTCTGTGCAATTTCACCTGCATATCCCGAGAAATAAGTTGTTATTAAGGTATTACGTATCTAGGTTAAGTAAGCTGAAGTATAAATAAAGCTGATGCTCCTCTTATTATAAAAAAAAGATATTTATAACTAAAATTAACATATTAATAAACCCCAATCTAATTTAAGATAGTAGGTAAAGGTTAATCACAAAATTCAGTCGACCGGAGTTAAAGGACGAAACATTCATATCATAATAAGTAAAACATAAACAATATTATATGGCATACGGAACAAAGACCAGAGTTTCCTGTACTCTATGACAGATCACAATGACACATAGCACATAACAAAGACATGCCAGTTTAAAGGTGGATAAGAAGTAATACAGGCTAATATCGATATTGTACCTCCTGAGGTTTGTGCGGCTCTCCAGTCCAGATGTCCCGCCAGTGGATAAGGTGATGTAGATGATTCATATAGTTGTGCTGGCGATGGTTATGATCTCGTTTCTTTCGCGAATCAGTCGGGGACGGGGGCGCCGTGAGGGATTGTCGACGTCTGCCGGCAGTCACCACCACGGACTGCAGCTGCGAGTTCAATAGACGCTCTGTCTCAGGACCCTCGTCGGAAGACACGCTGTCCATGAGCAGCCGCGATGGCCTGACACCGCGCCCGCCTTTCCCATAACCACTACCGGAATCTTCGTTCTTCATGTTGAAACTGCTCACACAACACTAACAATTCCGGCAAATTCGTACACAAAGCTCGGTGAAAGCTTGGGTGTTGTTAACATTTCGCAAACGGTCTCACTGAATCCAAGCGTCAATGAACGTGTGGCGCGGACGACGCCGCCGGCAGACTGCGGTGCGGTGGCGGGCGCACGTGGGCGACGATGCGACGTCAAAACAACTAGGCGCCGGCCGCCGCGATGTCTTTTACTTCGCTGTGCAACAACCACACCATTTTGCAACAAGTAGATTTCTATAACGCCTCTCGATTCACTTTCGATACAGAAACTTGCATTCAACTTCTTTATGGATATATTTTGAAGTCCGAACCCTTGAGGTGGTCATGGATACTTATTTTTAAATTGTATTGTAGTTTTATAAAAAGGCATAATGATGTACAATTTGGTATTAATAAAACTTAGCTACTTAGCAACTTTGAAAGATATATTAATCAAAGAAAACTCCAAGAACCTTGGTAGATAAATCAACCAAAGTATTAAGGCGATACCTCAAGGTCCATTTTCAAATTTCCTTTAAAATTTAATATGACGAAATTTTAAAGGCAGAAATATCCATGATTATTAATTATTTTTACATTTTTCTTTCAACTGCGAGAACTAATCACTAACTAGACGTGAATTTAAATTCTTTACTTGCCAATACTTGTTTAGTTACCCAGATTAAAGGCGAAACAAAATGTATGAAAATGGACCTTGAGGTATCGCCTTAATGCTAATTTTATCATGAGGCAAAGTAAAAAGTATATGTAGGCCAAAACAATAGCCTCTGCGTTATTATTCGATTGAAAAAAACGCGGGAACAACTGAGGGCTAAAACTAGCCTCTGATAAGAATGTTATGCTCGCCTAGTGTAAACAACTGTTCCGAGTTCTACAGCTCGACTGGCTTCTTAAAAAACAATTCCCTACAAGTAGAGCTCTTTTGATCACTGCTGTGTAAACACAGAACGATGACTCTGCAACAGTTTCTCGCATACGATTTTTGTTTGGGTCGTGAATTAAACATTAACTTGCTCTATGCATTTTTTCTATCTTGGATTTCTATGCTGTTTTTTTCATTAATAACATAAAATATAAAATAAAATAAGTTCTTAGTATAATACATTACTAAAACACTGAACCTTGGAAAATAGAGATAAATTTCTACAGCTTTCGAATTCGATATGCCTATGTTATAAACTAGGGAACCAAATTTCACTTTCGTGTTGGTTATTTATTATATTTAAAAAGGTATTGTCTGTCTGTTACGCTTTATCGGTGAAACCGCTGAACGATCGTAATTCGTGATGAAAACTTAATACGACTAAGTACTGCTTGAATTCTGATAACAGATATGTGTACCTTATTGTTAAATTGACCTTAAGTTAATAAGCAGGACGGCTATGCGGCCTCGCTCAGTAGCTCTCAAATTATGTTGAGAGTGAAGTAAAATAATTTTAACCTTGTGAGGTTCGGAAAAAATGCACCACCATATGAAAACCCGCATCTTTACACCATCTAGAAAGAATGTGACGTGTGCCTCCTAAGACGAATAAAACAAATAGTATCATGTCGTCATATTGTGTCGATATGAAAAAAACTGAAAAATATCTTCAACACTTATTAGTTTTATGCACACTATTATGATTGTATAAATGTGTATATGATCATGTGATTTCATACATTTGACAGAGGGAAAGATCATGGCTTTGCATCTTATGGTAATTGGCTTGAGCTATAATCTAGGAGGATAATTCTCATGATGACAACATTTATATGTAACAGATAAGAATGTGGTGCAACAGAATGGGGACAGTGACACCATAATATAAAATTCTTTTTCCAATAATATTCATTCAATGTTCATACTATAAGCTAGTATAAAAATGGGCAATAGTGCAATTGTCTAGAATAAAAGCACCCTAAAATTTATGTTAACCTGGTTTTTGCCGCTGCCAAATATCATACAAATTCTTTCCCTATTTCTGATTTACCTATTACTACCAACCATCCAAATTTCTAGATATCTTCACAAACATTCACACATTAAAAAAAATGTAGTAAAGGTTAAGAAAAAACTAAATATGAAAAAAAAAATGTCTGCTTGTCAATAATCACCCCTCAGTTTTCTTACTTATTACAATAATACCAACCCTCAGGAGTGGGCTGTATTATATACAGCCCACTCCTGAGTAGGGGCACCTTATCTACTGACAGGGTAGGTGCTAGTTCACCACATTAGCCTGGCGCAGATTTCCATGGTTTTATATTATACTTTTGAAATTCCTATGGAGAATTCTCAGATGTTTAGTTTTTCTTTGGTTTCCTTAACAATTATAGTGAATTATTTTAAAGGTCATTTGTCTTCCATTCCAAACCCAACTAGGCTATCATGCAGTATATTCATGGTGGATAATATCTAGTCTGATTCATGATATAAATTTGCTATACACACCTACCAGTTGTTGTTAACACTATTAACAATTATTAAAAATTGCTGGTCAAATGCTTTGTTCTTGTATATGTCAATATTTTGTTAGCTTATAGATCCCAAATTAAGGCAAAGACCTTAACAGAGTTACAGCATACTTGGTAAGTACACCCAAAAGTCCTAATTTTGTTTTTAAGGTGGGACATACCTGCATGTATGTTTTCAACTCATTTTTGCTTGGGCCAAATGCAAAAATTAATGAATAGACTTAGTGAATAATACTGTTCCTTCCTGCACTAGGAGAATAGGCATTGGACACCAATCACATCATGAAGATGGGGCAATAGTTTGTTGACAACAAATAATAATAAAATTTTAGTTTTGACTAATATGAGGCTTTAAGAGACTTTACCTAGTCTAAATAAATCGAAGAAAAAAAAACATATTTTCTATAAATTAAAAATATGTAGTTAGATTTTTTTTGCCATAATAACAATACTGACTGCATTGTTTAGCTACATATTTGAATCAGTACCTAAAAAATACTTAAATGCAAAGGTCACATAAAAATAGAATCACTCTTTCACTGCACTTCGTCTCTTGAACTTATCGTACACAATTTGTGTATAACAACATTCATTAATAAACGAATCTTGATTCTATCTATCTTGCCCCCTAAAGACCTCGTTCAGTTAATCGCATGTTTACTCAGTTTTAAATCGCATAATATTTAAACCAGCAAATTAAAAAGGTCCTTCAAACACTAATACATATTTTAATGTGTCTAGAAATGTCGTAAATATAAATTAATATAGAAACAAAGGTAAAAATAACACCACACATATTTAAAAATTATGAAAGTTGTATGAAATATCCATGCAACTCTTTACTTACTTAACGAGCAATAAACTTTTCAGCCTGATTATCACATATAATTTCACTACATCATTTATAAATATTTAATTCCTTCAATATTATCACTAAAATACAAAAATGCTCGCACTTTGAGAAATTTCTTTTGACATTTCTGATCAAACCGCAGTCAGTGTTGCAACATATGGTTTTGGATTATAACAATTTTTTAAAAGAATTCCATAAGGGATTTGAAAAACAAATCCTGTTTTATGGTGGTTAGTAATAAAAAATCTTATTTATAAAACATATTTTTACGTATTTTAATAATAAAAAGCTATTTTAGTCAAATTTTAAATCATCATTGACAAAAAGATTTCTTTGCTAATATAAAATTAGGATACAACGCCCTTTATAATAGGACAAAATTTCTCAAAGTGGACACACTGCACATAATCCAAGTGTACTACATACTCAAGGAACAATACCAGAACAATACAAGAGTAACGAACGGCGAATTTTAATAGGTGTTTCGAATTTGCTTATGATCCAAATCAAATTGACACCATTTTATGTACATTTTTACATATCAATATCATTGATTGACCTTCGATTATTTCTTTTCAATATCAAACTGCCATTTTATTTTTATTATAAAATGACTTGTGGCCATAACTTCATTTGCGTGTACTTAGATGTATCTCAGCATATTATTTTGTTTTAGGGTTCTTTCCGATACACCTCCGGATCCCATAGCGTAAAATAACGCAACACTTGTGGCCCGGCTCCCCCTCCCCCATGTATCCATTTTTCCCGATATTTTACATAAAATAAAAAATAATAATTCACCATTATGAAATAAAGAATAAAACAGAACACTGGGCACCCCATTTTTCGGTAATATATTGTGATAGGGGACGAGCTTATCGGCATATCAGACATAGGTTTCAAATTCCGAGCTAATAGCTAAGCTAACTGAGCAGGAAAACCCAATATCACTTTGACCAAACTTGGGATTCGAACCAGAGACTTCAAGAGCAATAATCGTAACACGAGCTTAATACAACTATGCTACCGAGACATTGATGCTACATTACACGGCCAGTGTTCACATTCTCTTTGTACGGTGGCAATCAATACAGATGCATAGTATCTACCTCTATAGTAGGTACAGTCTAAGCCAGTTGGGCAACGCCGTGCGACTTCCGCGGCTAGACGAAGCGGCGCGGCCACTTTTACTCTTTCATTAGTTAATAGAAAGGTACCCAACTTGAACTGCTTGCGCTTAGAATTTAGATCAATCAGCAAAATAGATTTACCGTCGTTTCGAACTGGACGACACCAGTCGCTTTTCCAAAAGTATCATAAGAACAAAGTTTCTTTGTCATGCTTCTAAATAATTTATTTTAATTGCTTTATTTCCAGGATCGTGTCGAACATTAAGATGGGAATCGGATATTGAAAAATACATGTATTTATTATATTAACACGAATAAAAAAACGGGTAATAAGCGAAAACGTTTATTTACTCCGAGGCGCCAACCTTTATTATATTGTTATCCATTACATAGTTTTAACAGTACTTTTTAAGAGTAAGCTTAGGTACAATATTCATGGACGCTAACTCCTGGAATAGCAGTTTGCAAGCGTAAGGCATTTCTATGCTGGAGACGGCGGCGGAGGAGCGGCACGCGTGACACCAGGCGCGCGACGCCAGCCGCCCGCACGCGTCGCAGATGTCTGCGCTGAATGCGTCCGACGCCAGCATCAGCCGCTCCATCAGCAGCATGCTAGACACACAAACGATAAAAATAAATACTTACACTAATCTAAGAACACTGTAACACATAAATTTTATAAGGATATTTTTCTTAATTTTTATGACTGACACTTGATGGTGAGTGAACATTGGCAATGCTCTACGCACAGCCAAACCGCTGCATTTCGTGAAACTTTTGAAACCAATTTTTAAAGAAGAAAAGGGTGCTTGTGTAACACCGCGCAGCGAAATAAAAAAAATTGCCATAAAAATCGATGGAATATAACATTTAGATATATATGTAGATTATAGATTATCAATTTTTACCTGGCGCCATATCCTATTAGGCAGTCCCGTTCCATCTCGCCGAGCCTCAGTCCTCCGTCCCGCGAGCGTCCCTCGGTCGGCTGGCGCGTCAGCACGGCGCGGGGACCTCGCGCGCGGGCGTGCATCTTATCTTGCACCATGTGTTTCAGTTTTTGATAATATACCTAAAAAATATGTTCCTGTAGTCACTTATTTAGTACGCAATAATTAGATAGTTTCAATGGATACAATGTTAAACTAATATCGAAAAATATTAGGTTTACGTTTTTTTAGTACCTATTACCTTTTAGTAATAGGTAGTAACTAGTAACATATTACCACAGTTCTAATCATGATTATTGTTCTGTGTTCATACAGCATTCAAAAACCATTATAAAAAATATTATAATCTATGCGTGATTACAAAAATATAGAATGTTTATTAAAATCAGTACTTACAGGTCCAGAATAAATATATGCCTCTAACGGTTCTCCAGTTAGACCGGAATAAAATATGTCTTTGCCGTGGTAATTGTACCCGTGTTTTTCTAATTCTGCACAAACATCACGTACTTTGGAACCTCCAAATGCAGTACCTGCAAAGTCAAGAGATCGATATAAAAACAATAAAGATCATATCTGTAAGCAAAAATTATGGTAAATTTCTTTGAAACATAACTAATATTGTAATTGCATATAAGGCACATACCATAATGAAATTTGCCTTCCATTAATCCGGCTTTTCCTGCTAATAGTTCGATCGTTTTGCCGACTGTCATCCGAGACGGAAATCCGTGGGGGTTCATGATCATGTCGGGACATATGCCTCTATCATTAAAAGGCATGTCTTCTTGTTGGACTATCAACCCAGTAACACCTTTCTGACCGTGTCTAGAACTGAACTTGTCTCCTATTTCAGGAACACGGGTTTGTCTTAACAATATCTTGATTAAAAATGCATCCTCAGAATTAGAAGACACCATAACTTTTTCGATGTAAGATTCGACGGGGCCCTTATACGTGATTGGTACGTCTTTGTAATCAATTTGCTGCGGCTGGCCTTGGGTCACAGGGTTAAGGGTGGCGGGTGGCATCTGCTTGTTTATCAACACTTGTCTATTTTCGACCATTTCCCCCGGGGCGGCTATTCCATCAATATCTAAAATTTCATGCGCTCTTATCACTTTACCCGTAGCAGCATCTCTCGACGGTCCTAAAATTCTATCTGAAGTTTGGTTGCTGTATCTTTTCATGGTAGTCTTGGCGCTTTTGTATACGAGGCATCGTCCATACCCTCTGTCAATGGAAGCTCTGTTCAATATCAAAGCGTCTTCTATGTCATAACCACTGTAACTCATTACAGCCACGGTGGCATTTTGTCCAGCTGGTAACTTGTCGAAATTTATCAGTTCTATTGTTCTCGATTTCACCATCGGACATTGTGGATATACCAAATTATACATAAGAGTGTCGATTCTGTTTTTCTGATTATAGCCAATAGTTCCTGGAATATAACATGCGTTTTAGATGGTGGTAGGAGAATTGCATTCACTCGGGTAGCGATCACTGTACAAGGTGTAAAACCCGCTATAGTAACCTACGTTAGTGTTACACTCTGGGTTCAACCTGTGTTTATCCTGTTCCGAACAGGCTGGCATAATTATGTTAACTGGCGAGGAGTAGTGAATTCTCGTCAGTCGATGATCCATCTGTACATAGTGATGTACGAGTACATAGTGGAGTATCCACTAACCGTCAGGCGAAGTGGAGTTATTATGTCCGCATTTAAGAAACAAAATACTGGGAGGAAATATAGTCCAAAAAATCATTAAAGTACACAATCGACTTACCCATAGCTTGTTTACCCATAGCACATTGATAGGTATTTCTTGGACTTTGGTTATGATGTGGATAAGGAACAAGCCCAGCACACACGCCCAATATTGTGAAAGGTTCAATTTCAAGATGAGTCGTTACATACGGATCGATATCCGCCTCACGGGTCGCGATGTGACTGTCATTCTCTTCATTCACATCCAAATACTCGATAAGGCCGTCGTTGAGAAAGTCTTGGAACTTTCTGATACCTCTGTTTAAGTCATTTATGTGGAACTGTTGTACTAATGGATAGCCTTTTTCAACGATAATATACGGACGACATAATCTCCCCCCGTCGCTGCATATATAAACCGTCCTTTGATTATGATTAGGATAAATTGAGACAAATGCCGAAATCAATCCACGTCGTCTGAACATTCTGAACACTTTTATAAGTCGTTTGTATTGGCGCGAGACACCCAATATGTTACCTAGAATAATACAATAAAGTATACATAAACTAGTGGAACCTAAACAATATGTTATTTATTATTCTATAAAATATACCATTGAGGAAGACCATGTAAACAGCAGGATGATTAATTTCTTCACCACCCAAAAGTCTTACGTCTTCAACGCCCGCATTACAAGCCAATCTTGCGATAGGTTCTTCTGAACATTCCGTTGTAATATGTGTCATCAACGCCAAATTTTTCACTAAACCACAACCTTCGCCTTCCGGAGTGTCTGAGGGACACAACATGCCCCACTGCGAGGGCTGCAATGAGCGCGGACCCGACACTTTTCTTGTTTTCTCAAACTGAGAGTTGACTCTGGTCATCATCCCAAGAGCTGATATATAACTCAGACGACTCAAAACTTGTGTTACACCATGCCTCTCCATTTTAAACCTCTTGATGGTCCAGTTACCCTTAAAATTAAAGAAATATTTTATATGTCCTTTTGCTGACACAAATAAATAATTTTGAAAGGGAATTCAACAACACGAATAATATATAATATTCACTTACTGATGAAATTGCTGCAAACAGTCCATTAGCTATTAAACCTGGTCTCATGTGTTTAACTATGTCAAATGGAGCTGCTTTTACTTTGGGTATTATTTTATCCGCTATAGACTTAAGCTCCCAATTGAATCTTTTGAATAAATCTTCAAACATCAAAGCTAACAGAGATCCAGCTAACTCAAGCCTTTTATTTCCATAGTAATCGGGATCATCTATTGCGGCTTTGTTATTTTCTGCTTCAATTACCCTTTTTACCATAATTGCTAAATAAATAGCTTTTACATAGAAATTATAATTTTCAACTGTGACATGCGCCAATATAATGGTTGCGAAAAGATCGCGGGCTTCATCGATCGGTGTGCGCGCCTTTGCGTTGCCTGTCTGAAACCTAAAGAAATTTTTATTATTTCTTTGAGTATGCTGTGTACTTAGTTTTAAACATGAATGGGATGTCTTAACCTTTTAACTTTGAGTTTGCTTCCAACATATGCCAAAGCTTGGTTCTGTGTAAAGATCTTCAGATTGTGGCAGTCCATAATGCAAGGAGCCATTTTTTTTACAATTGTATCATCTGTTCCAACTAACTGCATTATTTCTTGATCACTACATATGCCCATAGCTTTGAAAGCTACTGCTATTGGTATATCCTGTAAACAAAAACGCAAGGGTGACGGTCATATGGTGCGGTTGTAGCTTAGATAAAAAAAATATATATTTGATTAGGTCTTAATAAATCCTTCATTCACTTTTGAAAGTGTTTGATTTTTAAAATGCTAAGTTATCAAATAACTTACATCGGATAAAGCATTATGTCGTAGCACATACTTTCCGTTTTTAACGATTACATTAGTACGTGTCTTCTTTTCATGAGTAGAACTGGTCACTTGACATTGTATGGCACCTTTAAACTCGTCGACAATCATACGATTCCTTGATAACTGTTCCTGGATTAATATTACTTTCTCTTGTCCTGAAAATATATAAACTTAATGAAGATAACTGTTTCCATTTATTTTCCTCATGGTGGTAGGCTGGGCAATTTTGTGGGGGCACCAATGCCCGAAAGGAAATTTCGTAAATATATAAGGGCAAAATATAGCGTAGGAGGGTACAAACATTTATGGACTTACTATTTTCGCAAATTAGTGTGCCCCAAAAAGGAAGTGACAGAAAAATGGCTGGAGGTAGGTATTAAATGAGTCTAGATCTAACGAATGCATCTAGGCGTTTGCGAAGGAGTGGCAATTTGCAAAATGTCTGAGTATAAATGTGTTTACGAGCAGCTCGTAAACAGCATGTGGCTGGCCAAGTGGTTGGTGCATGCTCCGCTAATGTTAGTACTTATCGTGACATATGTTCAAAAACAACCCCATGACAAGATGTAAAAGCAATTAGTGAGTCGAATAAAGTGCACGTAATTGCTGTTATCTCATGCGAGCAGCGAGTGACGTGAGTGTCCAGCATTCGCCATAAACACACCCTTAGAGATGTTTTTAAAGGCAATGTAAAGGTGGTTGGTTAGTTACCATAATATATATTAAGTACATATTTCATTGTAAAATCAGGCTGGCAACAGACTAGTGAGGAGTAGTCATGTTTCAATAGTGTACAATTCATCTGGCCCCCGTCCTACGTACCACCAGGTGCAGGGGGTCACTTTGCCAGTCCTATATAAATAAATAAGAAAAACTCAATAATTTATTGTATAATGTACATAATATTGGAAACAAATGTTTTTATTTCTGCAAAAAATTATGCTGTTTACATACCTCTTATAATGAAATAGCCACCTGGATCATGTGGGCATTCATTCAATTGTGCCAATTCATAATCAGATTTATTTGTCAAGACACAGTTAGAAGAGCGCAGCATAAGTGGCATTCTGAGAAAAATTATGCATAATCCTTATTTATTAGTTACCTATACTAATATATATAAAGCTGAATAGTTCGTTTGTTTGAATGTGCTAATCTCAGGAACTAATAAAACAAGGTTTTTTTTTCATTAATAGGAAGCTACATTATTCCTGTGGATTACTTTTTATTTCAGTCAAATATTTATCCCAAAAAACATTTTTAATACAGGTGGAGCTGCTAGCAAAAGCTAGTGTATAATACAAATATGTTACTATATGAACTACAAAATAACTCATGAATTGCTGGTAAGAATCTGATATGTTATAATTTACCATAACTTATATTGGGAATCATTATTATTTCATTTTTCAAAACTTGCATTGAACATTACCTTCACTGCTAGTAATTTGAATATGCTACAATATATCATATTTAAATAGTATTGGCTTAGCAAACTGTTTTATCAAATAACAGAATGTATTCCAGTGTTACTCACCTACCAATCAGTTGTTTATTTTTAATCACTCTTTGATTACCTCTTATGTATTCAATATCAACTGTGATAGGAGCGGAGTATGTCATATCTCGAAGCCTACATTCATGTGGAGTGGTACGCTTAGAAACGTTAAAACCTTCTTCCAGATCAGGGGTACCAACATAAGCATTGAGGTACTTAATGTAAAACAATGGGTCTGATTCACAAAATACTTTTTCATTTGCCTGAACAATTTTTTTAATTTCTACATTGATGAAATAGTTAAAGGAATCTATGTGTTGTTTTACTAAACCCTTTACTTCCAAAAATGATGGTACCAACTTCCATTTATCCTAAAACAATATCCACTTATAAACATATGAATAATAAAAGTTATATTAAAATAAATTACAATTATTGGAATTCTCACTTAACTAAAAGTACCATGATCACAATATATATAATTTTTTCATAATATGTATTAGTCTTCAAGATTCTGAATATAATTAAGTTTAAGTAAACCTACTAACCTCCAAAGCTTTTATAGGTTCTCGTAAACCTTTACTAGAATCCCAGTCGTTTTGTTTCTTATTTATTTCACCCATTTTGTCTGTTTGGGTATATAAGGTTACAGAATATTTTTGTCTGTATTACATTTTTTTCTTTATCACCTGCAAATCATTTTATATACATAATATAATATTCAGAACTTGGTAAACGGCATTATTTTACATATATATTTGTGTTAGAGATCAATTGAGACATAGTATTATAATTTTATCTAACCTATTTTGAAGAAAAAACATGTATTGTACAATATGTTTAAAGGGTTTTTTATTATGATTTGGCTCTAAAACACTTTATACGAACCTGTATTATTCGAAAATGTAGACAGACAACAATTTTATAAAGTTTATAACTTAAATATACTTAAAATTATGTTTTACAAGGAGAACAGTGTTTTGCAAATTACAATTTTCAAATAATGTCAGAATGAGTCCAAGGATATATTTTTTAAATTTCCCTTTTAATTGGGAAGACCAAGGGTTTGAGTCAAACAGCCTCGTCAATAAAGTCCAAATCTTTGATTCTGTCATAGTGTTGTCAACTGTTTTTTTTTTTGCCGAAAAAATTGCTTTTCAAACCCCATAAAAACGTTATATGTAATTTATTAAGCAACATATTTATGGGTGCTTATTCCATTTTTTTAGACGTATCATGGAATCATCTGTTTTTTATATCCTCGGCGCCATACACTACTATTTTAGCCAGCTATAATATAATACAGGTAGTATTATTTGACTTACTGTGCAACTATAAAGTATTACTTGATTTATGTCTACTAATCTGTAACTGATTACTTATTATAAACACTTTTGGACATATAAAAGGAGATCGATTAAAGTTCTAACCAAAATAAGTTAAATATTTGGATAGAACCCCCAGAAACTAATTTCTTACAAGAAATCGTTTAATTTTAAAAGACCTCCGATTTGTAGTTTTATTTAGAAACTGTATATTTCAAAGGCCAAACTAAAAATGGGACAATTTCCAAACAAACCTAAGTTTATGTGTACAGTTGGCTACACTGGTTGTCTTATCATAGCAATAAATATCATGGCTGCCCTTTATAAGGCAAGGCAATAATTTTTTAAGTCGATTGGCATAAAAACTCAATTAATAGACTTTCTATTTCCATGTATATTTGTATTCTTTTGGGTTTAGTGTATCTCAGATCATCTACTGGCTAGGAGTAGTAGTATTACACTCTATTAGGACGTTGTGAGATTATAAGTAAAACTAGACAGTATGATCTAGAGACTATAGCCTGGGCTCTGGACAAATAAAAAATATACTTTATTTTGTCTACCATAGAGTAACTGTCATATCTGCTGTCATAGAGTAAGGAACTGTCAGGGGGTGGACACTTAGAACATTGTGTGTAATGATGTTAGGGTCAGGGTTTTGTAAGAATGATTATGTATCATAACACCGTTGCATAGAGTTTAGTTTTGTTTGACAAAACTTTAGATTACATCTAGTACCGATATCATAATCCTAAAAATCTAGAAAGTATGGTGGCTATCAATATAGCTGACGATTGAATTTAGATTTGTTATTGTTGGACTTTATTTGCTAATTCTTTATTATTGCAATTTTGTTCCATAATACCTTGAGTTTTCTGCTTAATACGTTGAATTTAGCCTGCTGCTCCGTTTCGTGTATATTTTTCTTTAAGAAATTTGTGTCGAGTGTATTTACGAAATAGTGACTATTATTATTTCGAGATATTGATTCCAATTGTGTTTAGATTAGTGTATTTTATTTATTTTGTGTGTTACAATAGAAAAAAGAACTTATTAAAAAAGGCACCTGCGAAATCTTTGAATTTGCCTTTGCAATGATTGAAATTATAGTAATTGTTGCTTAATTGGACAGAAAAAAGATCATATCTGTAAGGTGTCATACTCTTCAATTTCTGTATAAAATTGGAAATTAATAACGGAAAATTGGACTGTAATAAATTTTTGAGTAAGAGACCTAAACACTGTGTATAATTAATACATAAGAAATTTGCGTAACACTATTGTTTATTATGTTATAAGTAATAATTTGTTATTTTAAATAAAGGGAATTAATAAAATTGTGCATGTTTTATTCCAAATTATAAGCAATTTTTATTGATATGAACGGAGCAGATTTATAGTAATTTGCCTTGCGTCGTTTTTAATGCGTAACGTTGGTATAAAATCTTACCTGAACTGAGCCCATTGAAGTGCGTGTGAGCTCAAAATTAATGTACAAAGTGACAACTCTTACGTAGTATAATCACTTACTCTATGGTAATTGTTCAAGCAACATTGCAAAAAAAGTTGGTGATGTTTATTTTATATTTGAAGTGAATGTTTAGCCATTGAAGAAGGATAATAAGATCAGACTTATGCACACTTGTGCACTATTTAGGACATCATTATACTATGGCACTTCCACAAAAAAAGTATTACAGACAGCGTGCTCATTCTAACCCTATAGCCGATCATTGTTTTGATTAGTAAGTTCAGTACAAATACCTATTAGCAAACAATTTTTATGAATGCATGATTTGACATTAGCAGAATTGTTGTATAAACAATATAGGCAATCGGAACAAATAGGGTTTAGAATATGGATGCGTGGCATTTATTTACCATTTTTCTTACATTTCAGCCCTACTCACCCGGATGATTATGACTGGTCTGCCTTATACCCTGCATACAAAAATGAAAAAAAAGTAGCATTTTTGGATGTAGGATGTGGATATGGGGGATTATTAGGTTATTTTTTATTTATTTACTAACATTGTATGTATAATAACAGATCTAGTAATTATTAACATTACATAACTAGTCATATGTGCAAAGACAGCGTACATAACATGTGACAAATGTTTAAAAAAATGTCCAATTATCAAAATGTTATAAATATATATATTTTTTTCAATGCATACATTGTTAAAAATTTTACGCAATTACATTATTCATATTTATCCACACGAAACTGTTACATTTTATGTAAAACTGGAATAAAACTAAAATAAAATACCTCATTTGTTAGAATTGGCCCTCTAAAAATGAATATTGTAGAGGATCATACATTGGATATTTACAAAGGTTGTTAAAATAATTTAAATTCTTTGCTTTGGTGTAGCCAAGTGTAAACTAGAGTATATATATGTTACAATAATATTTTTAATTGTTTTTTTCATTTACAGTAACATTGTCACCAATGTTTCCAGACAGTTTAATGTTGGGATTAGAAATTCGAGTGAAAGTGTCAGATTATGTGAATGATAGGATTAAGGCTTTGAGAGCAACACATGCTGACCAGTATCAAAATATTGCTGTGTTGAGAACCAATGCTATGAAGTATTTGCCAAATTTCTTTCATAAAGGCCAGGTATGCATTTTAAGTGAATCTTCAGGACCAATTTTACATTTTTTTGTTATATAACATACCGTAAATAATGTTAATCTAAAATTTGATCTCTATCTCTATACAAAATTTCATCAAATCCATTCAGTGGTGCTGTTTGAATGCTCAGCTAACATACAAAATAAAATCATTTTCACATTTCTAATCAAAGTAGGACTACTATTTCTCATGTTTGAAAGTGAATCATTTAGAGGAAGGCCTTTATGAATTTTAACAAATATATGAGTTTTATTTCCAGCTCAAAAAAATGTTCTTCTTGTATCCAGATCCACATTTCAAAAAGGCCAAGCATAAATGGAGGATAATCAATAAATGGCTGCTTTCTGAATATGCTTATGTTCTTGCAGAAGAGGTAATGATAAAATAAATAACATTTAGTACTTACATGATTTTTAAGTATAAATCTATTATTTGATTATCATTAAATTCAGGTGATCAGGAACCCAGATTTTGTAAATCCATAGTTAACAATATTAAATCGATTTGACTTAAATTCTTGATTTCTATAAACATGAAATATAAACCCAAGCTATTTAAATATTCACATTACATTTCTGTTATTTCTAGGGAATTATCTACACTATAACTGATGTAAAGGATTTACATGAATGGATTGTGACACATTTTGAAGAACATCCACTGTTTTCAAGAATTACTGAAGAAGAGATGGTATGTATTATATATCAATGTCATTTTAATTATTTTGTTGAGAATATGTTTGAGGGCACCATATACTTAACTTTTTAAAATTTCGACAGTAGTTTGGAAAATGTAATGCAAAAATGTTATGAGTTAATTGTTCTTAATGCTGTTCCTATCATTTATATGGAATGGTTATACAAGATTTTGTGTGGATCTTATATAAATTTACTATTTAAAAGATACACACAGACACTCTTACGCCTTTTATACATGAAGGTTTAGACAGAGGAACAACTGGTGAACCCACTTTCCACTGTGTATTCTGTCCCATGATGTAATAGGAGACGAGCCTATTGTCATATCAAGCACAAATTCCCATAGGCGTAGTTAGGGATTTACTGTAGTGGGGGCAGCTGGCAGGATCAAATTAAGCACTCCGATTTAAACAAAAGTCCGGTAACACGCGAGGCCACTGAAAGAACGGGGATTTTTTTAGGGTGGGCATCGCCTACATTTGCGTTCTCCTACATAGGCCTATTTAAATTCCGGACTCCAGGCTGATATTAAGTAGAAAAACCCAATATCATTGCCAGACTCTGTATTCGAAATTAGGCCCTCGGAGTCGTGTCATACCGCGCACGCAAACCAACAAATCGCAATACAATGAGGAATTAAACACTCCACTGTACATCCATAAAAGTAAAGCATTTGTGCGGTAAATAAACCAACTGGCTATACCTACCACATAATGTACAATAAGATTTGTTCCACATGCTTCAATAATATTGTTTTCATGTTTCAGAATAAAGATCCTATTGTTGAGAAGCTCTACGAAAGTACAGAAGAGGGTAAAAAAGTTACTAGAAATAATGGGGAAAAACATGTTGCGGTATTTCAGAGAATTGCTGACAAGGAAAGTTAGGAATTAAACAACTATTTTATTAATTATACAAGTATTTTTATTTGTAATACAATCCTCAAAACGTTATAAAGCATTAGTAATAGGATTTCATTGTAACTGCAGGGAGCATATTTGGATAGGACCCCAGGTTCCTAGGACCCAGGTAAATATTCTGATAATCGAAATTCAATATTTGTATAAAGTCTAAAACATAGGAAAGACTGTATGTAGTGAAAATTACAATATTATTGCAGTAGATTACTTCTATTAACGGGATGTAGCTAGATGAGGAAGTGTGCATTTTTTCTTATTTTGCTTGCACATATTTAAATGCGACTCCATAGAAATATAAAATATATAAAAACCTATGCACTTTTCAACATAAATATTTTTTGTGACTAGGTACACCATATTAATATATATACTTTCAAAATTTATGGATTAGTTCAGATTTTCAGCATAGCTTTCTACATTGTAATGTAGTTACATAAAAAAAATAAAAACAAATCGTTCCACGGAATAAAAGTTCGCGTGTGGGTATTACATAGACAATTGCAGGTGTGACCTATGTACTATGACATTGTGAAATATAAATATTGAGTATCGAGTTTATTACAAGTTACAGCACATACAAAATATATATTTAGGAAAACTACATAATACTTAGTTCGATACATAATATATTTTCTTCGCTGCTTAGTATGCATTACAATTCATAAACCAAATGTAGCATTAGATTAATATTGTAAAATCTCCAGACATTCGGTACTTAACGAATCAAACGGATAATTACATTCTTTTCATAATTCAGTGGTACATAAATAGTAAACAAGTAATTATAATGATGTTGGCTATAAATATATTTGTAGCAACTGCGTTGGTGGTCAATACTCTTTTCCATGAAACAACTGGGTATATATATGCTACATAGATAGTTATTTGTCTTCCATTTATCTGCTTAGTTTCTTCTCAATAATGGTGATCCACTTGACAAGACGTCGTGATGCGTTTAAGTGTTTTCGAATATGCTCTATCATGCCGAGAATCCAGGGTTTCCTTTCTAAACACATCTTATGCGACAAAAGGGAGCGTAATAAAGCCGCCCATATCTCTACTTGGGTCGGGTACATATGCAATCCATCCTTAGCCAACAAGAGCGAATTTATGTTGTTACCTGCAATGTGTTCAGCTATGCTGGCTGTTGCCATTATTTTAGCAAAGTTGCAATTATCAGATTTTTTTGTCATTTGGGCCGAACACAGTGCTTTTTGGGCACAACGACTAGCAACATTTGCCCTGAGATTATTGTCCATAAGACAATATTGAGCCATACAATACCACAATAGAGGTGTATTGGGATGGTCGTGAAGGGAGTCGCTTAGTATTTTATAAGCGTGATCCACATAACCTTCACTGACAAGAAGAAAAGACTTCAAAAAACCAATATCAAACGCGTAATTAATTTCTTTGTCGTATTTCCTTAACTCGCTTAGAGCGAGTTTAGATAAGCTTTTATCAGCATGTAACAACCCCAAGCAACATATAGCAAACAAACTCCTTGCAGAGGGTTTCTTTTGTGATATTTGGATACTGTGGAAAAGTAATGTTTTTGCTTCATTAACTCCTTTGAACTTATAAACTGTCCCAGCCATGGCCACAAGGAGATCTGATTTTTCGTCATCATCATCACTCAACCAGTGCAGAGCAGTATCATATGCGGCATAAGCTTCTTCATATAAGCCTTTCTTTAATAATGCATGCGCCAAACCTGTAGTAGAATTTAAACTTGCTTCTGTTATTGATTTGTACACTTTAATTGCTGAGTCATAGTGTTCTGTTCTGTTCAGAATTCTGCCTACATTCAGAAGAGCTATATTCTTTTTACTTTCATCTGCATATTGTAAAGCCTTTCCATATGATTTTAGAGCTGCATTAATAAGTCCTCCCCGTTCTTGCAAAATTCCGAGAATAGTATAAGCACAGGCATTTTCGGGATCAAAGTTACAGAACCATTCTAATAAATCTGTGGCATAAGGTATTGCATGAAGACCTTCAATAACATAATTTAATTCAGAATCTTCATTATATTTATTATTTTTCAATGTTCGACACACCCAATCTCCATATCCTAGTGCACTTTCAGGATGATAGCCAAGTCTTGAAGCATGTCTAAATAGATCCATTGCTTCCTCTTCTCGAATGGCTTCTGCAATTAAACCTTGACCTATCCAACTCTGAGGATAAGATGGCATTGTAGACTGTCCACGGGAAAAGCAATAGTTAGCCAATTTATATAACTTTACTTTTAAATATAAGGTACCTAAGTTGCACCATATCTTTGCAACTGACCATTTTCTAGTGGTCAACAGAGCCTTTATGAAACAATGCTGGGCCAGGTCATATTTTTTTATTACAAGGCAAATTTTTCCTAATAGGTTCCAGTTATGCCAAAGTAATGGTTTCTCTTTGATGCAAGTTATGGTTATATTA
>NC_051131.1:6080836-6112754 GCF_014839805.1 Manduca sexta
AAAACGGAACATTTGTTATAATAACTCGATAACAGTATCCGAAGCATGTGTCATCGAGAAGAAAGTCAATAAACTATAATTGTCATATACATTCACTTAATTAAAACTATATATTATTTTGTACACAATAATTCATAAGTACAATCATGTTAAAGCTACATACAATTAATAGTAACAAATGGATATCTATTATAAATTAATTAAAGCTTGTTGTGTTTTCGTTTAAGTGTTTAAATTTAAGCCATATGCCGCCTTTGTTTTGAGCATGACGCTGCGCGGGTCGTAGTGGATGGTGGGAGTGGTCCGCGCGCACGGCTCCACCTCGAAGGTGGTGAGCACGGCGGACAGCCCCGCCGCCACCGTCAGCTGAGCAAACCGCGCTCCTGGAGTTCACAAAGTATCGTTACTGAATACTCTAAACTGCACCAAGTAATCAACATTCATTATATAAACGTTGATGAGTAACTACTTCCTACAACTCGTAAAATATAAAAGTAATGTACCTATTCTAGAAACACTTTTGTGATGATAGCTAAACAGAACTATTATAATACGTTGAATAATGATCGTATGCATACCTTGACGGCATCGTGCGATGTTTTGTCTTTTAAATGAATCAAATGTGTTTATTAATTTTTTCGATTCATCGTTGAACAATGAAAGAATGGAAAAACAATGAACTGGTCACTAATGTGTGTTATAATAATAGTAATCTTAGCATACGACCTCGCTGCAAAACTGTAATGTGATTCAAAGTGGCTCGTTACCGAGCAAAACACTTTAGTAAATACAAACTTTTTGCCAAACATTTAATCGTTTATGTCTATATCTACTTTAGTTCAGGCAAGGAACTTTTCATTTTAAACATAAAACTATAGTAAATTCAGAAAATGTCACTAATTAATCAAAAATAGCAACTAACCTGGGCAACTCTCGGACCATCGCCGAAAGCCATGAACCCGGGAGGATTTGAATCTTCCTTGAATCGTTCTGGATCAAACTTATCCGGATTTGGGAAGTTTTGTGGGTCCCTTTGAATACAATATAGTGGTACGAGGATAGGATCCTTGAGCCTCACATCTAGATCTGTGCCCAATAGGGTACAAGGAGAGGTGCAGAGCCTTGTTGTGAGCGGCGTCGGTGGGTGCAATCGCAAAGTTTCCAGAACAACTTGGGTAACCAATCGCATTGCACATACTGCTTCGTAATTTAATCCACCGTATCTTCCGATACATTCAGATATCTCCTTTCTTAAATTATCTTGAATGTCTTTGTCTTTTGCCAGTTCATATAAACAAAATGACAACGTTGTAGCCGATGACTCCAAACCGGCTAGCATAAATATAAATGAATTAGAAGTGATTAACGCATCAGTCATAGGAAAACTAGATTCAGTTTTTTGTACATTTAACATTAGCTGAAGAAAGTCATGTCGTTGTACACCAGAAGAGCGCCTCTCCTCTAGTACTTGCTTTATTATGGTAGTGAAGAAGGTTTCTACATCCTGAGAATAAGATTTGAGATTCAAGAACTTGAACAAACGCGGGAAGAAAGTGCGACAGTATCGTTTTAAAATTGTTACCCGATCGATTTTGAACATTTTTGAGACATCTTCAGAAATGGTGAGTCAACATCTTTTAGAGAACCGGGATCAACACCAAAAGCACAGCTGCCGATCACGTCGGTCGTGAATCTAGTCATTATACTAGGGACATCGAGTTCATCCAGTGATTCCTCATGAAGAATATTTTTAAGCGTATTAGCACAATCTGCTATAAGAGGAAACATAGCTTTCATTTTAGCAGATGAAAAGTTGGTGTAACTATTTGTCGCATCGCCTTCCACTCTGCCCCGCTCATGTTAGCCAAGTTTCGTAGCAGTGGCTCCCGCTGCGTGTCCGTCGACACCGACACCCGATCACTGAAGTTCGCGAACTCTTTTGAAAGAACATTTTTCACCGTGTCCAAGTCAATCAACATCAATGTTGGCCTTCGAGCTTGGGAAATGCCTGCGTATCTCTCATGCCGATATTTATCGTAAAAATATTGCAACATTTTTGTATAACTTCGTCTCATTGTAAACGTCGCTCCAAAATTTCCAAATATTGGACAAGGTTCTCTGTACGGCACATTTCTGCGGAGCCAATATTTTCTTCCTTTGCTAGTGTAATGAAAAACTGCCAGTAAGAGGATTAATAAAAGTATTATCACAACCAAATATACACTGATCCACATTTTCACTGCTTCAACACTGACTGTTCCAGGTAAAAGAGCGTTTTCGAAAAATTGGGAATCCCACGAGTCGGTCAAGCGCTCAGCGTGCCGGCATATCGTATGTAAACAAGACGAGCGTGCGCCGTGCGGCGTGTGGCGGGTCGCGGGTCGGCGCTCGGTGCTGCGGCCGCGGCGGCGGTCACTGATCAAGTGAAGCGTGCCGCTGGTGCCGCACCAAGATAAGCCCTACAGTCTGCACGTCGTGCACTCAAGGCCGCGCACGTTGAGCTACTGAGCCCGTGACTTGAATATATTCACATATCCACTCCTTACCGCGGCTATTGTGTTCCGAAACAAGAACATTCATAAAAACTGCATTTTTTCAGTAAATTTTATCACCGTGAACTATTCCTACCTCAGAAGGTACGTACGAATATAAATAATTGTTTTGTTTTAAAGATAGAAGAATTGAAAATTTAGAGTTCCATGTAATTAATTTAATGCTGACTCTTTTACTTTCTTTAAATATCTTCAAAATACTTGGGAGATAATATTATCGACGTACACAAAACAATTGCGCCGCGTTGGTTAGGTCTTATAAGTACTTTCTTTGTAAACAGTATGGAGAAATTATGAGAGCTTACAGGCAAGTAATTTATAAAAGTAGTAATTTCAATCTTTGCGCTAAAATTAAGTAATTACGTTTAGATTGATCATAACTTTGCAGTATACTTTAAAATAAACATTATAGAAAATGACAATTTTGAAGCCACATCCTTACAAAGCATAAAACAAAGTCTCCCCGCCGCATCTGTCTCTTATTTCATTCGGTTACATATTACGTGTGGGTATAATTCATTAGTATTAGTACGACCCAAAAAAAGTAAGCACTCTGCTACCCGAAGCCAGGGCGGTCTGCTAATAATATATGATAAGCAATATATTTAAAATTTTGTTTTCAAATATATTCCACACGACCTAACCGGTATATATAAATTTTCACTGTTATATTTATATTTAGGCTTCCTCGGATCTAGCATTCATATTTATTCCAAAATTCTAAATTGAATATGCTACAGAGTGATATTTGTACTTAGTATGTCCTAGATCAGTATGAGCCCAGATCATAAAATTAGTATCTGATATGGCGATAGGCTCGCCTCTACAACATATAATCATAATACCAGCCCTGTATTATACCTATACTGTCCCACTGCTGTGCCCTGGCCACCTCCACTAACGAAACAGATAAGGCCTTAGTCTACCACGCTTGCATAGTGCGGGTTAGGCAACTTCGTACACCTTCAAAGCCTAGTGTAGACCTCTTAGGTATGTAAGTTTACTCACGATGTTTCAGACCACCGTCATAGTGAACGATAATTAATAAACAATACAGATAACATCGAAAGGTCAATGGTGTGTGCCAGGGGTTTGAACCTGCAGTCCTTCTAGATAAAACGTTCCGTTCTCAACTAAACTTTCGCCGCCTCCCTATCACACCATGAAATGAAATGTACACGGCAAAGAGTGGATGCACTAGTTGCAACCTACGTACCCCTTCGTTAATAAAAGACGTGAGTATGTGTAAAAAATATTTAAAGTGCGTTTATAAAATAAGATTCAATAAATTTGTACCCGAGCTGATATTCTAAATACTATATTCGGAAAGTGTTACGAAGACATAGTGAATCAGAGCTTTACAGAAATGTACGTAGCTAATTTAATATAAAATTTTCTGACCCGACAACCGTTGTCCCGTCTTAACTAGGAATTTGCAGCGAGTATTCTGTCAATCACTGACAGTTATTTCAAACAATTGACAGTTATATAAAATTAATATTTTCGTTAAGTTTTCTTAAATTTTCTAATTTTCCGCTCATTTTTTTAAATGTTTTCTTTCATAAGAACCTTCTCCCTGACCATAACAAACACAACAAAAAAAAATAGCGAAATCGGTGCAGCCGTTCACGCGTGATGGCGTGACCAAGGAAAATAGGGATTCATTTATGTTATTTATGTAGATGTAGATTACCTAACACATTACCACTTGGTAGTAAGTCAGTGTTTATTATTATTTATGTCCTGTCACCTTAACGTTTACGACCGCTACAAATGCGGTTATAGTACGAGACAATTTGTTTTGTACTAGTTTTTGCTTGCACCTCGGCGCGCGTGTAATTATTTCCAGAATAGAAGTCGTACTGTGCAATTTTCCGGAACAATAAGCAGCCTACATGTCAATCCAGGACCAAATCTATGTGCTGAATGGGTTTAAGGTAATCAAATTCGTAAAGTAAATTGATTCTTTTAATTCTTACCAAACTTAACAAACCAGTAAAAAATAATAATCTTTACAAACAATAGTTAATTAAACTAAATTAATAACTTGTTTTAACACGATAAAAATAAACATATTCTATAAGATTTTAGATAACATACATTATACATACAATGCGCCATCACTTAAAACTCAACGCGAACGTAAATTTAACGCAAATTCTTTGTAAACAGTTGCACATTGCACATGCGGCCCGGCTACATCGCAAATAACCCCTTTACATGCACAATTAACACCTAAGAATTTTCCTCCACCTACTCATAATATGCGTAATGCGCGCATATTAGGAGTACGTGCATATTAGGTGGATACGTGCAATCATGCACTCACACTTCACAAGTGATTTAAATTATTTGATCGCTCGAAACCTGTTATTCAACGTAGTGCAAAAACTAAATTACTTTCATTTAGGCTCGCAGGTTACTGCCAATAAATAAACAGTTGTTATGTAAATCGTGATACGCAACGTATTTCCCACATAGCACATTTTAACAACAAGGCGGACAATAATATAACATCCAAAATCCAATAAAAACAGCGTCACATCCATCACAGACATAATTTGAACTTTCAACACGCAATCAAAACATTTGTGGGTGGTCCATTATATTCTTAGGAGCAACTATACCATTAATTTATATGTACTCGTAACTATTTCATTGCGCATTTATCATGATGTTACATTCAGCACGCATGTCTTTTATAGATTAGATTATTTTTACACAAACCATTATAGTATTTCTTTAGAACCGCTAAACATAAGGAAAACTCGATATAAACTAAAACACATAAATTTATAGGGATTAAGCTGACCGCGAAAACCAACTTACGCAGATTCTATAGCCAAAATGTATAAATTATTATTTATTTTCAAAGGTCGTTTAACCAATAGGTATTAACATGAAGATTTGGAAAGCGAGACATACACAACATATTTTCCTCAAATGTCCGCAACGCATTCATGATTTCTTAATACAGTTACGGTTTATATGGTCACGGGCGAAACGCTGATGAATCATTTACCAACAGGACACAGCCTTTCTGGTATTCTCAATCTTTAAAAATTTTACCTTAATATTCTGAAGAAAATTAGAGTCAAGTTTTTCATATTTTTAATGTGCAAATATGGTATTGGTAAAAAAACATGCAAACAGAAATTAACCAATATTCGTGTTATTGACCAGTTCTCAAGGTGAGTGCACTTAAGTTAATAAATCAAAAGGTTTTGTCTGTATACGAGGAACGTAATTCAACAAGAATTTTTTAAGTTATTAGTTTCTTGGAAGAATAAATATTTCTCGCAATTCCTTTATTGTATTAAAACGAATAAATGACGGAGTGCACGCATCGCGTAGTTGAGTACTAAAGCTCCCACTTAAGGGAAAACCATTTTTTCATTATCACTATCTATAATAACTACACATTCCAACAATTCTTTTGGGTAAGATATGAATTAGCAGATTAGACAAGTGCCACTTAACAAAAATAAATGACAATACTGAATGATCCTGTAGACTTCTTAATAAGCGTACGTTAATATTAAATTATCTATTCATCTACGAAAGGCTGATTGTATTTAAAATAATTTATATGTCAGTTCATAACCATTTTATGATCATGATAATTGCTAGTCGTTCCTATATTTTCTAAAAGTAAACACGTAATTCAAATTAACGTTTAGCGATGCTATCTTTACGAACACCATTTTCTACAAAAGGATACTAATGGACTTTAATCAATTATGATGTAGTTATTATCAAAGTCGGAATGAGTCAACCAGGAGCCATTGTTAACTGAAAATGCAATTAATTTTTTCTTTTTATATTTGATATTGATAATTCGGCGAATTGATAATACAAATGAAACGTCATTTTATAAGTGACATGACGACACGCCATTGATGTAGCCGTTGTTATTTAAACGATTGTTTTACTGTTTTATTGATGCAAAATATTTATAACATTCATATACCAGGTAGAGTTGGGTAGGACATGACATAAAAAAGAGTTTGTAAGAGTAGCCTCTTTTTAGCATTGAGCCGGTACAACGTCCTACTTCAAATGAGGCGAGGCGTAGCGAGGCTCGGCGCTTCAATGCGTATCTTACAGTATTTTGTAATGTTAACCCTCAAAATATTTCCCTCTCGCTCGCGACTCGAAACGCAGTAATGTAATGTCCATTGTAAAATAACGTCCTACTGTAATTTGTAGCATGCGGTTCTCTATCTCACTGTCCTCGTCCTACAGTTTACCAGAGACGAAGAATAAGTAACGCGACTGCCGCGTCATAAAATTTGAAGTAGTACAATATATAATTTTGAGCCACTCTTACATTTTGACGTCATGTCCCGGACAAATGTACCGCCTCTTGTATGTCCTACTCAACATTAATACCAGGTAGCTGGCTACCTGGTATATGAATGTCATCCTAGGATGTGACATCATAATTGGTCCCGAGACGTCAATGTCAGGGGAACGCCTGCGTAGTTACAACCCGCCACTAATTAATCAATTTCCCAATAAAAAAACCATCATAAAATTGGATATTGATTACAGAAATAATATATAAGTATATCATATATTTTATTTGCTTTAGACGGACTTAGCCCATCAATACAAATAAATACAAGTTTTGTTGTTACAGGTATTATTAGGAAATAAATAGATCCATTTAGCGAATGAGCCGGAGCGAACAATACACGGGCGTGGATATAATTAAACGGAATTATTGCTTAGCCATAAATATATGGAAACAGTCCCCAATGAATATTTTAACTCAACAGTATTTTGACTATGCAAGGGTACTGAAAACAAACCGCATCTTCCTAGTAGGCACTTTCGTGTTATGATCAATGTTATTATAAGATGTTGCCGTGACCAACACAGATTCGGTTGCTATCTGTCGCAAATCACATTCGATTATAATTAGATAATAAACTACAAACACTTGTCAACATTGTAACGATATTGTTTTATTGTTTCTCGACTTTACAGTATTACCACTTAAAAGTTTATTTTTCAAAAAGATATCAATTATTTATAAACATTATATAACATAAACCAAGTTTTAAGTTCAACTAAAATCAGCGGTAAGGAAAATACTTGAAACTATATAGATAGTATGTGTATAGTAGGTACTTATTACACAAACAGGATCCACAGCAAATATTTTCGGTAATCTGTTCATTGTAATGATCGCATACCATATTTATCAATGAATTGTTTTTAAAACACGTAATATTTAAGTCGATGTTCCTAATAATCAAATAACACAGATAATAAGTACACGTAATTCCGTTATCAACAAAATATGTGGCTTGTCACATAATTCACCTATCTTATTGAGATACGCAAATATTTTACGAGAAATTCTTAATTCCATTTATTTACGGGTCGCAATTTTTTTACATATTTTTTTAGCGGTAACATTTCACCCTCATGCTGATTTTTTTATTGCTTCAAATGACGAGACGAGCTTGCCGTTCGCCTGATGGTACGTGATACGACCGCCCATAAACAGTAGAAACACCATCCAACACCTTGAATTACAAAGTATTGTTTGGTATTCCACTGCGCTCGCCATCTTGAGACGTGAGATGTTAAGTCTCATTATGTCCAGTAGTTACACTGGCTACAATGTCCTTTAAATCCCGAAACACAGCAGTGGCTAAACACTGCTGCTTGGCGGCATAAATAGATATTGCGGTGGTACCTACCCAGGCGGACTCTTATACATGAAAGACGCCTAAGACTTACCACCATTTAAACAATTTCTCCCACAAATAGAGTAATTGACTGTGTTTCGCTTTATAAAGGCATTGAATTATGCATAAGTAGGTAATGACAAATAACACAGAAAAAAAATTCGTCTGTAAAACCATCAAACTGGTTGAAAAATAGGGCAGAGTAATTGGTATTTGAGATATTGCTAAAAGGAAAAGTCCGTACGTAGTGGGTTTGTCCCGCTATCTCTTACGCTCGCGTCGAAATACCCGATGAAGTCACTATTTCGATAATAAATCCAGTTTCAGTAATTTTACACTTATCCCTTCCCTACGACTTTAAAGGCTTTTAACTTATTCAGTTCTAGATTTTATGTGACGAAATATCTGATTAAAGTACGACTGGGTACTTAGTAAAAATACGAGTTGGAATACCATATTACATTGACAAGTGTGCGAAAATACCTACGTTTTTTATCTTAGCAATAGGCTGATACATGACAGCTTGGGTACCAAATGCACTGGCCATCAAAGCTGTTTGGATGACCGGCCCCCATAAATTTGGCATAAAAATACGACAAGAACGATCGTATTATTGAAGTTCGTGTCGTAAGAGGCGTTATTTATTTTGTAAAATTCTAGAAGACATCATAGATAGCGTAGGGGTGTCCTGCTTAAAACGAAATGTTTCATACAGGAAAACATATTTCTGCGAATCTTGAATACCGGAACTTTTACAATTATAATTCATAACTCACGAAGAAGAATAACTGTATTGTATTCATGATACAAAGTATGTCAATGTAGGCGCAAAATATTCGAGTGACCTGGTCTGAGTATATTGCATTGATAAAATATCACAAAGCTAACTGTCAATAAAAGTTAATAAACATATGTGCTGAAATGATTATAATAGACATATTAGAAAAAACAGTTTATAAGCAATAATTATTAATTATAATCAGTTTTATCGTTTAGGATTTGTAGACTGATAAAGCTCGTGTCAAAAGTTATGGCCGACTAAGCCAGGCACTAACTACATCCGCCCTCTTTACTTCCAGTGAGACTTTAGTACTCAAAATCAACACCTAACAATAACTTCCAAATTTCACGTCACTCGTGACTTCTGTTTCTCTAGCGAATATTTGCGTTTTAATATACTTTAAGTTATAGATTCGTAAAAGTAAAGTTTTGTATGTTAATATGAACAGCGCCCCATGAACGTGTTTGGAACTGAAATACGTCACCATGAACATTTCGCGCGTGTACACTTCGAATAGTAAATCATGTAGCCAGTCATGCGTGGCAAAATGTTCGAGAATCGGCCGCAAAAATCTCTCATTTAACGTATAGTGTCCTCTAACAATTGTAGATAGAACCTAAACATTATATTACAGCCGTTTTCAATCAACAATCCTAATCAAATCAAATCCGATTCCGAGTATGAAAAACTTTGTTATGGTCGGTCCTTTTTTGAGATGAAGCGAAAAACAGCGATTGTTGTCATTTATAAAAAAATGCTATAAGACGATACGAAAACTTGTAATTTGACGCAATAAGATATTTGATTATGTTTGATTTTGTGCATTTTTAATATGTGACAGCAATTAGTACAAAAAAGAAATCCTTCTGTGAAAACACCATTAAAATTCGATAAGAAATGAAGCAGTAATTCAAATTTCAAATATTGCTACGTGCCGGAGTGGTGTGGGAATATCGCTCCATCTATCCATATAAATACATCCAGAACTTGGATATATTTATATGTAACCTGTCAGAATTCACTGAAATGGCTCATAGATGTATTGAAATTATTAAGATTAAATCTGTATAACTTCGCATTAGTATCAATTGTTACGGTGTTATAATATATGTATATAAATAAATAAATTAAAAAAAAAATCTCTTTCTTTCGCAAGCAGCGCAATGCCCGCTGACGTTACATGCAAGTACTTATTTCGTCCCTTTTCTGTTTTTGACACCCACTCCTGGTACCTAATTTCAATGGCTTATAACTTGAAGATTTTTCAACAGATTTCAATAATTTCGTCCGTTGTCTATTTTAGAATTTATATGACGTACATATTTTACAAAAAAAAATTAATAAAAATAAATAAAATACTGCCGTGCTAAGAGCAAAAGCGGTAAATCAGGGAAACCTTATTTCAGAGATAATCGAAGTTTTGTAAACATAGTTTTATAGTTTTGTATGTAAAACTGAGATGGAGAAACTATTTTAAGTTTTTTTAAAAAAGTTAATTAGATGGGTATTTCTTTAAGCTATCTAACGACATAAAAATCAAGATTTGTTTTTTTTTTTTTAAGATACCGCTTTTGATCTTAACAAGGCAGAATATCCTATTGTTTATTATTGGTGCTAGCGGTACAGGCCGGGGTGTACTCACGTCGGCCCGCGGCGCTGTGCGCGCGGCGAGGGCGGCGAGCACGGCGGCGGCCGCGGCGCGCACGGCGCTCGCCTCGCCCTCCTGCGCGAATATGCGCGCCGCGTACTCGCACAGGGAGTTCTCTTCCACAGCTGGGAAAATATTTCACATTCAGTAAGGGTGTTTGTTCTTGTGCTATGTTCAGCAGGGGACTTCCAAAGGCTACAGAAGAAGGATATTTTTAGGTACAAAATAATTGTCATAAAACTACCTGTGTAGTCTGGTCTGGTGTGTAGTGACGGCATACTATGTACTAGTTGTTATGAGATAAGGTCCTGGGTTCAATTTCTACGTGAAAATTACAAAAGGTCGTAAAGCTATATAGTTAATTTAAAAATAAACATTACATGCATTCCGATAAATAAGGATTTTTCACGCCGCAATGTATGCATGAGATATTTTCAATAACGATAATTGAAAATGAATATAATAAAATTATTTAAACAATATTCAGGGAAGGAAAATATTAAAAGCATAAAACATTAGCCTACAATTCATTTATCATATCTATTCTATTTTGGGTTATTAATAGCTCCTAATTATCGTTCTTTGAAAGAAGGTTTTACCTATGTTTGATTCCATTTACTTTTTTCCATACCTTAGTAATATAATTATACTAAAATTGGGGTTCAATTAAGCACTCTTTGACTAATGTATCATTGAATATTCGCTGCCTAATAGGCATAATATATATAATCAGTTCAATTATAATATATTCTGTACAAATATGTGTGACAAACAGCTGCATTATTAATAGTATCATATTTTTCGTTTCACAAACCATAAATGATTCGCGATACCAATTGTACCACAACAAGAGCGTGATACATGAACATATGCACATTTATCAAATTCACCTCTATACGACTATCTTCAGAATGAGTCAAATACAGAGTTGGTAAACACGCGATAGTGCAGACGATACATTCTTGAAAAACCACTTTAATTCAATTGGTAGAAGATTTCTTCGATTAATAGACATTGTAACAAATACAGTATGATGCTGCCTTTATTATAAAAAAAATACGTAACAATAGAATGTAAAAAAGGGATGAAGTGTCTAAATCATAGGTACTCTTTTTATAAATAAAACAAATAATTTGCATCGAAGCGTATTGAACTCAACTAAACTGTCAGACATTAACATACAATGTGCGGGTGAGATTATGACGTCAGTGTGTTTTTAATCGATATATCATAACCTACTATATTACAAAATCACGATTTTTATTATTATACCGACTGTCAGCCGTCTATTTCGTGTGGCAAAGCAGTTCTCAGTTTCTATACTAATCTATACTATTATATAAAGCTGAAGAGTTTGTTTGTTTGTTTGTTTGTTTGTTTGTTTGTTTGTTTGTTTGTTTGTTTGTTTGTTTGTTTGTTTGAACGCGCTAATCTCAGGAACTACCGGTCCAAACTGAAAAATTCTTTTGCGTTGGATAGCCCTTTGTTCGTGGAGTGCTATAGGCTATATATCATCACGCTATACCCAATAGGAGCGGGGCAGTAATGGCTAATCTCAGGAACTACCGGTCCAAACTGAAAAATTCTTTTTGCGTTGGATAGCCCTTTGTTCGTGGAGTGCTATAGGCTATATATCATCACGCTATACCCAATAGGAGCGGGGCAGTAATGGCTAATCTCAGGAACTACCGGTCCAAACTGAAAAATTCTTTTGCGTTGGATAGCCCTTTGTTCGTGGAGTGCTATAGGCTATATATCATTACGCTATACCCAATAGGAGCGAGGCAGTAATGGCTAATCTCAGGAACTACCGGTCCAAACTGAAAAATTCTTTTTACGTTGGATAGCCCTTTGTTCGTGGAGTGCTATAGGCTATATATCATCACGCTATATTCAATAGGAGCGGAGCAGTAATGTCTAATCTCAGGAACTACCGATTCAAACTGAAATATATTTTTGTGTTGAATAGTACTTTGTTTGTGGAGTGCTCAAAGTTATATATCATCACGCTATGACCAATAGGAGCGGAGCAGTAATGAAACATGTTGCAAAACCGGGGAAAATTATGAGTTTTGAGAGCTTCCGTTGCCTGCGCTGCGTAAACGATTAAAGTTATGCAACAATGATGTATGACGGGAATGTTTCACTTAAAAAGTTCTAAAAAATATATTATAAAACAAAAGTCCCCCGCTGCATCTGTCTGCCTGAACGTATTAAACTCAAAAACTACCCAACGTATTAAGATGAAATTTGGTATGGAGACAGTTTGAGACCCTGGGAAGAACATAGGCTCCCGGGAAACTACTACTTTTATAACGGAAAACTTTAGCCTGAAAAACTTTATAACGCGGGCGGAGCCGCGGGCAAAAGCTAGTTTCTAATACACATCTAAACGTGTTAACACAATTTTGCGTTTATGATAGTTGTAAGCAATATTTTTTCACAATTCAAATAATTTGCAAAATAAATATTGTTGAGACTTAACATTACTTACTATTAAATAAGTAAAAAAAAAGGATATGATCATAAGAATGAAGATGGTAATTAATTTAAAATAGTTATAATTGTCATGACAAGTAAGAAGTAAGATGTGCGCCGACCTTGCGTCAAGTGCGGCAGCAGCTGCGCGTGGTGCGCGAGCGCCGCCAGCACGTGCAGCGCCGCGCCGCGCGCCTCCGCCCGCGCGCCCCGCACGCACTCCGCCGCCGCGCGCACCGCCGCGCTCTCCCACCACTCGCTCCAGCGCTGCACAACGCGACACTTATAGCTGCGGCTGGGTAGACATCACCCACGCAACGTTGTGTCCTCATCCGTATGTTCTTGTACGACGTTGTGACCAGATGTAATTACTAGTCATCATGGGACTTGACAATTGTAGTATCTTATAGCGACTAGCGCAGAGCTTTTAAAACGTATTATTTAAACTTTTATACACTATTTTAAGTTCGGTTTGTAACCACTTACATGTTGACTGCATAAAGCAAAATCAGAACATAAGGATAAACGCGCAAAAAACCACGAAGAATGTTGTGTAATAGTTTAAGTCGTTACGCAATTTATTTTATGCGTAGTAACGAAATATAATCTCAGTTATGCTAAGATATTGTAATTATACTGAGACAATTAAAGGAAGCTCCCAACCGTAAAGAATTGTAATGAAGACATCAAATACGCGCATGCCAAATTACGGGGCGCTTGTAAATGTATAAACTATAAGAAACATAATATAATGTATTTATAAACATTTAAATGTGAATGAGAAAAGATATTAACTTCAAACAACATACAATAGCTATTTGCAAAGATGCTAATAAAAACAAAACCTTTACGATGACTCATTCTATTCAAAAGAAACCATCCCACTACTTATGTTGTCAATAATAGTACATTCATACGCGTTGGAGTAACGTTATTAATTATAATTAGTTATAAATTTTCACATACTTAACACGAAATGACTTAAGAAAATATCAGTCTCGCCGAAACGCCTACAAATATTTATTAATTGTTAAGAAAACTCATTGCAAATATACTTAATAGATAACCATTTAATACCCTCAAACATGGCATTACTTGCAGAACTAAGCCGTGTAAGTAACATACCTGCACGGGTATCATTTCGTCATGCGCCTGCCGCAGCAAGGCGAGCAATGCCAGCAGTGTGTTGAGCCGACACGCCTCGCCCTTGCGCGCGGAGCCTGTCGCGCAGCCCGACATCACGCGCGTCAACAACTTCATGCACTGCACCAGAGTGTCCTCCGACAACTTGCACCGCCTCGAGTGCAATGCGTATCGCAGACACTGCACGAGTTCATTAAGATATCCTGACAAACAAATTAATAATAAGAAATAACTTATATTCCTAGATACCCATACCCTATTATTTCAGACCAATAATAAAGGATGAACATATTGGGATACAGTACAAATTTCCATCACAATTTGTAAGCAAGTCAGTTTAAACAAAATTATGTATAGCTCTTAGTTTTTCACTATGTATAGTTTCTCAGTAATGTTATTAGAATTTAGGATAGTAACATAACTTAGTAAGGAAATTATATCAAAAGGCATGATAAATTGATGAAACCATTTTAAAATTATACAAAACAAAACACATTCTGTTGTCCGTACTTTGGTCAATGTTTAGCTTTAAGTATTCGTACTATCAATCACTTTTCATACAACTAACCCTTGTACCCTACCCTACCATGTAACCCTAATCTTTTAATTGACCGACAATTTCAAATCAAATCACTACCAATAAAATACTTACCCAACATATGAAAGTTCTTTAGATTGACTTTATTCAGACAAGCCATTAATATTTTTATTAAACTCTCCATTCTGCTGGTGTCATAATCGCCTTCCAGAATTAAAATGCATCTTAACAACACTTTCACTATGTGTATGTGTAGTTGCGTCACTTCTATATCCTCCTGGGCCGTTTGTTGCGGGTAAAATTGATCTCGACTCAACAATGATATTATTGAAACATCATTTCCAATAAAAGATGATTTTATCCAGGATAAAAGTTCACCTAAAATATTATTTTTGGTTAGAAACTGTTATATAAGCTGTGGTCAAATACATTATTGTGGTAAAGGATTTAAATTTCTTAGCGTATGTGAAATTAGTTGCGAGCGAAAGGCCGGGCAGGTACAATCACGTCGTCAATATATTTCGGTACAATTCATATTTCTTTATAATTGTCATATCTTTTTAAGCTTCGTAAAAACAATTTTGTTTTGGTCGTTGAATTTTTTTGTAAGACAACACTCCTTTTCATTCCACTGGTTCTTTTAACCAGTTTGTATTTTTCGTTTTATAGAAAGTAAATTATACCTAATCCTAAAAATCACAGAATTTGTCCTATGATCCAACATTTGGAAAGATCATTTTAACAATAGCAACGTAATAGTAATAAAACAACAATTATAGTTTTCGGCATGGCACTGCTTTGCATATTTTTGCCATCAAACCGCTAAATAAATATCTTAACTTCACATCATAATTGTTATAATAATAGGAACCTAACCTTCATTAGGCACGTTGTCCATATAAGTAATTATAAAGTGCAATAACGAGATGAGTAAGGCCATGTCTCGGGCCGAGGCCGGCGGCGCTGAGAGGAAACGCTTCAAGTGTCGCCATGGCAACGCACCCAACTCCTCCCAACGCACGCACGATCTCCGAGATAGAATAATGTAGCTAAAAATAACCATCATGTTATTATACTAAATTGGTTAAGAGTTTTAAAAGGAGCAAAGACAGAGCTGAACATAAAACTAATAATTATGTCTATGGATTACATCTATAAAATATGATTTAATACTAATTTAAAATTTAGATTAATACAGGATGAACATGGGTCTTTTTTAATTTAAATTTAAGATGCTTACAGAAAAAAACTATCAAATAACAATAAACAATACACACCTTTCCAGTATGGCAAGAGAGTCATTAACTTGTGTATGCGATGTGGCGTTCTCCAGCGCCAATAGTGCTTTGGAGCAGCAGTAGAGCGGTTCAGCCGACCGGAGCGCGGCCACGTCCCGCGCGCACGGCTGCAGCGCGGGCGGCGCGGGCGGCGCGGGGGGCGCGGGCGGCGCGGGCGCGGCCGCCAGCACGCGCGCGCGCCCCGACAGCGCCCACCACCAGCGCACGCGCACCGCCGCGCGCCACTCCTCCTCGCCCATAACCCATTCTAATATTCCAAATATATAATAGCACCTTATTGGTCAACCTCAATCCTCAGATCAGAATCAATGTTTTCAACTTAAATAACAGACAAAAAAGTTTTAAATATCAGAACTGCTCTTAAACATTAAGAACTTTTACTGATTTTTCAATCTTTGTCATATAAAGGGTAGTTTGTGTAGTCTGCCTTTTTACATATCTACTGGGTATTGTAAAGCAGTTACACATTATAATATTTAAACATCTTATTCACTAATGTCAATCAATAAACAGGCGGAATTGTGTATAATTACCCTAATAAACTTTCTTCTATCCTCTGTACGCATAAAAAATAAACAGATTGTTAAATTTTAGACATAACAAAGATGCCTTTTAATCATCTTTATGCCTTAAATAAATACAAATCACAGAAAACTTACCGATGTATGAATGTTCCGAATTAGGACTAGTATTCCAATAACTGTTTACACTGAACGGGAGCGAAGTACGTTCAGTGACGCTATGAGGCAGGGCTGGCACGCGATGATGGGCCGAATCTAATTCTTGTAAAACGAAGCCTGCCCACGTTATCAATGCTAACACTTGAGCCGCCATCACAACAGCGGATTCGTTTGCGGGAAACACTAGTATCACTGCCACCATAAACAAACCTTATTAGGGATCATGTCAGATGAGTATTATAAGACTACGAAAAGGAACATCTCGCATATTTTGATAAAAGTTATTTTATTCAATCAATCCTACTCCTACTAATATTATAAATGCGAATTTTGTGTAGATGGATGTATGTCTGTTCCTATGTCTGTTCCTCTTTCCTGAATAAACTACTGAACGGACTTGGATGAAAATTTACAGTAGTATTAGTTATACATCAGAATAAAACATAGGTTACAATTTATAATGATTTGTGTAATTTGGTCATAATATAACTATACATATCAAGTCAGAATAAAAAATTATCCCGGAAAATTCCTTCACGCGGGCGAAGTCGCGAGCAAACGCTAGTATAATCTAAATAATACCCTGTCAATTTTGCTCAAAAAGGATAATTCTCTAGTAATCATTCTATTATTTATCTAAATAAATATATTATGAACCTTACATTTTCTTGGAAAATTGTTTGTATTTTTCATTCCCTTCTAAATATTTTTAGAATGCCTTTTTCGAAATTGCATATTAAATAAAAAATTAAATATACATGCCTCTAATTAAAAGCGATGGCAAGTCCGATATTTTCGCCAAGCTATGTCGACTCGTGAAGCAAACGCTGTTCAGTATAGACACGCAACTGATAGAACATTCAGGAAAGGCAAGATAATCATCCACAAGCAGTGACATCCTAAAACAAAACAACAATAAATGTTGCTATTATAGTTTACACAATTCAATACAGTATCGATAATATTAATTCAGATAATTTTTATAAACATTCGTCACCTGAGTGTAGCGACGATAATTCGCAGCCCGTCGCACTGCAAGAAGGTTTGGTGCAAGGCCTGTTGTCGCATCATGACGGCGAGCTGCTGGAGCGTGGTGCGTCGCAGCGACGGCTCCAGCGTGGGCCGCGCGGGCGACCGGACTTCAGGACCGCGCTCGTCAACCAGTATGTCTTGTTTCAATACGTCCAATATTTGAATCAAGCCTGTTGTCTGAAATTTATTTTTGTTGGCTACCACTCAATAACAGAAATTATATTTTAAAAAAATTGCACCGTAGTGCATTATGTCCCAAAATAACATATTTTTACCCTATTTACTTTTGTTACATTTGCTTATATTGAGTTTTGCGGAACTCTAATCCCGTCTTGATTTATAGTTACCACCTCATGGGAAAATATATAAATCTAGTTTATGATCATCGATGAACACTAGCATTGGCAGTAATATAAGGGTATTAATGGTGTTAGCTCAACAAGGTACAAACCTGTGTACTTTTTGTTGGTGAACTAGTAAGATCAACATTAAAATCCTGCGGTTCAATTCTTCTCAAGGCATTTAGCAAAATATCCGCTCGAAGAGACTCTCTTGGAGGCAAATATCTATCGTCGTCTAAAAAAGATTATAAAAATGGTATATTTTGTTAAAAGTTACAAATACTTAAGAAAACAATATTAAAAAAAAATATTACAGACCTAATAGACGACAAAGAGAATGCGCCGCATCAAGTTGCACTGTCACACAACGCAAGAACAACATTCGCACAAGACCCGATACTACGTCCGCGTTGGACACTCCCATACATTCAGCTATATCCAGTTTCAGAGATTTACATATTGCTTGGCCTGTAAAGAAGTAAGAGCTGCGGTATTAGATGATGACCGTAAGAAAAAAAAAGAGCTGTTAAAATAGAGTCGATAATATTCGTCGGCCACTGTAGACGAAGATTGCTATTTGATCGTGTCTGTTAAATCTCCGCTAGATAAGTGTAGACCAAAAAAATTCTCTCAGCAATATATTGCGCAAGAAATTTCAGATGCGTTTACACTAGTAGAAATATTTCTATAATCCTATACACATAAAGCTCGCCGAAAATCCTGCAACCTACAAAATTTGCAGATGTCCGCTCACCATGATTGTTTACACGGTAAAAATTGCTTGCGAAAGGCAACTTCTGCAAGTTTTCTTGCTAATCTAAACCTTGCTTTATGTGAGTCAGAAACCATTATTCATAATATCATTAAAATTTTTATTCATAAAAGTATAACACTTACCTAACTGAGTCTCATGCGCGCCATAAACATGCAGAAGTGGTAGAATAGGCAATAGGCACGCCAGTAACCGCCACCAACATTTCTCACTAAGAATTAATCTCCCTCGAAGTAAGTACAACATTATTTCAGATGCACTCTTTTCCACCTAAAAAAAAATGTATGAATATTAGTTTAATATTACGTTCTTCTATTTGTATAATAGAAAAAAGATTAACATAAGAAAATGAACATTTATCAAGGGCATCAGTGAATTTCTACACTCACCTCTTCTGTATGAGACGATAGACCATGACAGCATATTTCAGTCAGTACCCCAACGTCACACAATAAGTTAAGTCGCTTTTCACCTTCTGATTGTAAAGTTTCATTACACATGAAAGCCGATATCACCATGTGAGACAAACGTTGATAAAACTTTACTCTGATCCATTCCACATTGTGCGCCATCAGATTTAACGCTATGGCTCTTACATTACACCATTCGCTGTCATTCAAATCCAAAGTATCTAAGTTCTTTAAAAGTACGTCTGCTATATCATCCAACAACTGTTCACTTTGAATCAATTCTAAAATTGGAAGTGTATTTTTTATGCATACAAATACTTTTTTTGTGCTCCGAAATGAATTTTTATTCTTTATAAACTGAACGGCATGCTGCATACTCGCAAATATTTTACACAGTTCTCTGTATTTGCTTTTATATTCTTGATCTGTGGACATCTTTGTATTCTGAAAGAAAATAAACTTATAGTAAAAAATAATAATTTACACATGACAAAAGTTTAATTTTATACATTATTTCATATGCAAAGGCAAATGCAAAAACATCAAATAGACGTTTTTTTTTTTTAAAGAGGCTGCAAATAATTATGGAATAATTAGTATAAACAAGTATCGGCTCATGTCGCTATCTTGCTCGCATGGCTGCAATTCGTTAACGCCACAGCTTCGGTTATACATGTTTAATGTGTTATTTAACACATGCCCCATCAATAAACTTCTAATGACTTACGACTAATATATAGCGATAGTCAAATAAATAGCGAACACAGTAACCACTTGAAAGTACCTGTAACAACGTCGCTAACCTAGCACTCAGATCAGGATAAAAGAGCTCGATTGCTGGGTCTAGTTGTACCGACTGCAGAGCCACCACCATAGACAACGGAGGCAATGCGGATGCTCTACACCAATTCAAAAGTTTTTCAGCACAGAATATTAAACGTAGCCAAGCCATGCGATGGTGAGTCCTACTTGAATCTTCGTAGAAGGATTTTCTAAAAGTAAAATAATGGTTATACTTAATCGTCACTTAGTATTGACGATAATAATGCAACTGACCACACCAACAATGACTGTAACAATTCAATTTTAGTTCAAAATATACAGGGTGTCCCGGGAGACGATAAAACGACAACAGGGGCGAGACCTAACAATGATATACTGATGTAATTTGTCTGTAAATCTTCCTAAAATAAATAAATAAATGATGAAACATATAACACCACATGCATTTTGTTTTAACAGTGCCGGCTTGTGCAAACCCATTGAACTTTTGGATGAGCTCCTTAGGCGCTCGTAACCCTTGAAAATTAAGCGACCATGCTGATGGCAACCCACTAACGGGTCACATACCTCGGGTCAGGACGGTCATTGGGAGAGGATGAGACAGCAACGATTATGGATGCTCGTAGTTGTAGCGAACTCACAATCTAACCATTTCGTCGGCACGCGGGCCGGAACTATTCGAAGGGTCGGGGGGGCGGGGGTGGCGGCGAGGATGGTACTACGGTCTTATGGAATGTAAGTGTTCCAAGAATTCCTTTTTACGACGGGCAGTTAGAGTGCCCTTTGTATGGTAGTATTTTTTTGCTTTGAATGCCAAAACGCGCTCTCAAGTTGTAGTCCTTTTATAGAATATATCTGTCAAGTTTGTTCTTAAACACATTCACATTTTCTGCTGCAACCACTTCCTTTGGGACCTTGTTATTTTTAAACATGTCATTATTTTTCTTAAAAAGTAAACTAGTTTTGATTTATTTTTACCTATAATACACTAACGTTGTTTTTTTATCATTACGAATCAGTAATTAAAATTACAAAAATATTGTAACCAGTGGTCACATTAAAAAATGTCAGTAAAGATAGAGTTTCTTGAATTTTCTTTAAAACAATTAAAACTTCCGAAAATCATACATAGGGCACATTTTTTTATTGTGCCATTATAAGTTCTTCCCCCTGTTGCCGCATATTTGTCGCCTTCTGGGATTCTCTGTATAAATGCCACAATAGATTTCCATCAACGACTGAAAGAAAATATTAATAATTTAATTGATACTATATTGTTACTCACTGTATTTTTAATACAATGAAACCAAGATTACTTCGGCCATTCTCTGTCAGATTGAGGGTAATTAAAATAAAAATCACGTTCTGTTTTTGGTACAAAATATTGAATAGTTACTTTTATTATGTTATTGTTCTTCACTTACCTATACTTGATTATAAGATCTCCCATCAAGCGCATGACCATACAACTTTTGTGTGCTAGGTCTCGATAAGTTTTCGTGTTATGGTCCACACACCAAAAATTTTCATTCACACAGTCCATTAACAATTCGACCAAACTCTCCACTAAACACAAACATGTATTTATGTCTTTCTAAAATAATAATATTAATAAATAAAATGCATACACTACTAACACAGTTCTTTACTCATACTACTAGAACTTATATTATTGCACCGACGTAAATGAGAATAAGCCTCTCGCCTATGGAGCACAAATTAAAATATTTGATATTGTGTAGTGTATAATGTGTATTACAACACAATGTGTATCACTATACATATATGTAAATATCAGTTGTAATTTGCAGAGCAGCCTAATAAAGACCATACCATTAACATCGTAGGAACAATGTAAGTATGAATGTTGTGTTAGAGAGTTGTGATGTAAATGTGACTTAAAAAGAGCGAGCGACGCCTTTCGCTGCGCACTGTTCGTTGTGTTCGAATATATCAATACCTTTGGTGCAACCTATGTTACAACCAATAAATCATCCTCAGTTTCAATCAGTGCTCCTAATTGAAGAGTGTCGTAGTGACTCCCATCACAAAATATGAAGTCTACAACATGTATCATACCAAAATCCTCCTTTAAAATTTAAATTATTACATATATTAGTTCATAAACGGTATACGGGAGGTCTACGATTTCTTTATAGTTTCAAATACAGAATGTTGTATAAATGCAGAATAATATTATCATAATTATTAATCCTACTCACCACACTCAACAGTTGGGTTTTTTCGGTTGAATCAACCATCACCACATTTCTAATAATAGTAGAGAGCACAGCATATAAGGTGTCTAGCGCATATTGTGGTGCTGGCAATTGCTTCAACACCGTAAGTCCGTCATCTCTCCACGACGATTTAATGCCTACGTCACCCGATATTTGTTCCAGCTCTATGTTAACATTATCCTCTCGATTTTCGTAATCATCGGAAGTCTAAACTCAATTGTTAAGGGCAGAAAATTTATAACTTAGGGTCTCAAGTTGAACAATTAAAGAATATATTTGTTATAAAATACCAAAAAAATATTACCTGGATAGAATCATGGATTAAGTCCTGACATGTGAGTTGCAGTAATCTGTTACGCAATGCTTGTGTTACACACAGCAAAACATGTAAGGCTTCATTCGAATGTCCATTGTGGGCACCATCTGATATTGATATTAGAATCTGGAAAGAAAAGAGAATTGTTTTTTTTTTATTATTACTGGATTTTTTGTAATTATAATTTTAATAGGTTATATTGATACAGGATTAATAAAAGTGTAAATAAAAAACTGAAGTAAACCTGCACAATTTTTGGACGATTTAGAAATATTTCAGGTGGAAAATCACACAGAAACACATCTCTAATAAATCTGCAACACCTCCTAATAGATTTAAGAAGTCGCAGTGCGTCTTCTACTAGCACCATCGTTTTCAAATCTGAAGAACACAAATTCACCCAGGGGAACAACAGCACTCTTATTACAATGTCAGGTTGATTTCTGTAAATGTATAATAATTGCATATTCAAATATTTTTAATATTGTTGATTTCAGTACATACATTTATGTCAAGTACGGTAGAAATTTTAAGTCATATTCTAATTGTTCTTATAAAAATACTTACTTGTCACTGTTATTAAAATTGTAATTATCATTGGAAATCAAAGTTTCATTGGATGACTTCAAGTCACCTACATTATAATATCCACTTGACCCGCCATCACTCACTAAACTGAAATAATGAAAATCCTTTAATTCTAATATAATTTGATGTCATAGAATCCAAAATTAACTGCTTAAAAGTGGTGGGCCTCACATCCACCAAAACACCAATGTGTATTATCATCACTATAAATTTTTTGATGCATGTGATGCCATTGTAAGATATAGTCTTTGTTCATGACTATTCAAACATACTAAACTGTCTATTACTTGTTTTCTAATGAGGTAAAGTTTGCCTAATTAAATTAAACAATAAAATTAACTATATATGTACATTTGTCAACACCTCTTTACATACTTATTAGTATTTATTAACATATTTGAGTTTGACAACTATTTATTTACCAAAGGTATACATCACACTTACCAATTTATCTCATGCAAAGGCAATCTAGGCACTGTAATGTCTTCCTCAGAACTAATGGTGTTCAAAAATTGTAGAGAGTCAATAACATCTTCAAACACCTCCATGGCATCATCCTCAATTTTTTCTTTCTGAGTGTTCAATGTCTTTATTATGTCTGCCACTCCAAATTCCCTTACTATATAAGTGCCTGCTTTGGTCTGAAAAGTTAAAAATGTGTTTTAGAACATGTAAATATGTTTTTAATCTACTAATATTATAAATATGAATGTTTTTAGATATGTTTGGATGTTTGTTAAAATAAACAAAGTATTTATGTGGATAAAGTTAAGCACAAACAGATCAGATTGGGCTGGACAATGAGCGAATTTATTAAGGAATGAGCAATACAAGCTATTAAATATCCCTTTTTTTGGTTTGGATATAATATTAAGCGACATTGTATACTAAACAAGCCGAATAATACAAGTTTCAAAGAAATGGTACTTACCTCTCTTTGTCATACAAAAATAATTAATTTATATTAAGTATATATTTTAGGTAAAAATAATAATAAAAAATTACAAATCAAAAAAATGAATATATAAAAATTACTTACCTTAATAACTGTAAGAAGTAATTCGAGAGCTTGCCGCTGAAAACTTGGTTTAGTATGATGAAACCATGCAAGTAACGATTCCAAGAGTTGCCTTGTTCCGGCCAACTCGTCTTCAAGTTCCCATCCTAGTCTCAATTTTGCTAATAGTATCTGCAGTGAACGTTCTCGAATTTCTTTTAGAGGGTGACCTGAAGAAGAAATAATTATTTGTTCACTATAGTCTTACATAGCTACGAGATTAAAACAATTACAATACTTACTAAGTTTCTCTATATACGTTGTCAACATTTCAGATGAAGCCATTATGCCTTGTTTTTATTACATTTGTAAGAGACACACAATATAATCACAATATGTATGTATTTATTAACAATTTTTAATTCAATAATATTTTTTTTTTTTTTTTTTCTCCTTTTTGGCTTCGCAGTTTAGATGCATTTAGCCAATGTCAAGTTATTTGGATAGGATAGGAACATAGGATACAAAGGTTGGGAAACCATAAGAATGTTGTACGATATCAATTCGGAGGAAGATATATTGGTAATAAAATACTATCAAGTGGGTTAAGAATTAAAATATAAAGAAATAGGTCATACATATACAGATAGGAGTTGATGGGCTGGTTTACATACATAATAAAATAACGTTAAACATAAATAATAAAAATTACGTTAATGAATTGTAATGATTAATGAAATTTGTATTGTAATGATGAATGAAAGAATATAAAGAAAATATCTAAAGTTTAATATTATTTTTAATAATAAAAGATGTAATGCATTGGTAAACTAACATGTCATTAGAGTGAAGAAGACAAACAATAGAGGAAGGTAAAGGAACTGAGCGACGCAATAGGGACTGGAAGAAAGGTAAGTGGTCATAACGAGGACAGGAAAACAGGATGTGATTAAGGTCACCCACCTCTGCACCACATGGGCAGGTGGGGCTATTTAAAATGTTTATTTTAGCTAGATGAGCCTCAGAGCATGTGTGGCCAAGTCTCATACGAATTAGAATAGATGTCTCAACTTTACTAAACCTAGCCTTAAAGAACCAGGGTTTTAATGTCACATCCGGTTGTATATTGGCATAATAACGGCCCTTTAATTTGATACTGGAGAGCCAAACTTCTCTCCAGGATTTATAAAGATAAGCTTTTGGTAAAGATAGAAGGTCTTGACTATAATTTTTAAATGGGAACAAGTCCCCGCAATTCACTGCCTCTTTAGCAAGAGTGTCCGCCCTCTCATTTCCTTCGATTCCCGAATGACTGGGAATCCAAGAAAAATGAAGCAAAATGCCATTAGAAAGACACTTGAACGCCAATTCTCTTATTTGTATAATAAGGGGTAAAGTGTTATTACTTTTAAAAGGGAATTTAGCCATTGCTTGAAGAGCACTTAAGGAATCAGTAAAAATAATTGCTTTATCAAGTTTAAATAGAAGAATATATTCAATGGCCCTTAATATACCCAAACATTCTCCTGTGAAAACAGAGGATTCCATAGGAAGTTTAATTTTTTGCACAATATTAAATTGTGCGTGGAAAACACCAATCCCAACGCATTCCAGTGGGCCTATTTTGGAAGCATCTGTATATAAGTGGTGAAAACCCTCAAAACGTTCAGCAAGGATTTCGTTAAATGCAGCCCTAGCACTACCAGATTTTTTATCAATAGAATTATAAAATATTTTAGGAGTGAAAATTAATGAACTAAAGCTATTGTTATATATAGCGAGCCGGTTATAACAGTAAGTTGGCGCGGTAATAGCAAGAAATTTATGAAAACTTATTATTATGCACGGAAGAGATTTATGAGATGGTTTATTCAGGTAATGCATTCGGAGTGATTCTAGTAGCGGAATGAGAGGATGGTTTGAAAACTGAATAATTTTAAATAAATATTTATCTGAAAGAAATTGTCTCCTAAGAAAAAGAGGAGATTCACCGCATTCAACTTGCAGGGCGTTGATTGGACTTGATCTCATTGCCCCTGATATAATGCGTAAGCATTTTGAATGTAGGCGATCTAATTTTTTAAAAGCATTTATATTGCCGGGTTCAAAAACAAATGAACCATAATCAAAAATACTTCTAATAATGGCGTTATATACTAGTTTTAAAGATTGTGGGTGCGCACCCCACCATACTCCACTAAGACATCGTAACATGTTTATATGACGCTCCACTTTGTTAGCAACATCATCGCAGTGAGCAGTCCCAGACAGTTTAGAGTCCAATAAAACACCCAAATACTTAAAAGCGCTTTTAACTGGAATTGGAATGTTATTATATACAATATTAATTGTAGGTAGAGTTCTCTTTTTGGTATAAACTACGGATGCGCACTTTGATGGGGAAAGATCTAAACCATTTTTAAAAAGCCATGACGATAAGGAAATTAATGAAGAATTAAGGACTGAACATGCGTGCTCAATTGAATCGGAAGAGTAATATAACAGCAAGTCATCTGCATATTGTAAAACTTTAACGCCATTAGTAATATAAGATTCTAAATCGTAGGCATAAATATTATATAACAAGGGGCTTAATACTGATCCTTGCGGTAAACCTTTCCAAACGTGTCGGGTGAACTGGTTTTCTGATGACAAAATACTGACTGATCTATTATTTAAAATGTTTAAAATTAAATGCGTTAGATTAGATGGTACTTGAAGGGATTGTAGTTTTAGTTGAAGGATAGATGGTAATACATTATCGTAAGCGCCATTAATGTCTAAGAATACAGCTACCGTAGAACAATTTTTTGAAAAGACATGCGGATGTCTGTGGTAAAATGCTGAGGCAGTCCAAAGTACTTTTTCCTTTTCTAAAGCCAAATTGGGAATTTGCCAGAAAACCTCTACTCTCAACATACCAATCAAGCCGATTTTTAATTAAATGTTCTGCCAGTTTCATTAAGACTGAGGATAGGATTATAGGTCGGTATGAGGAAATATCGGTTGGAGACTTGTGAGGTTTAAGAATTGGCAACACAATATGACGTTTCCACATTGGGGGAATGCTTCCTGTTGACATTATAAAATTAATAAATGAAAGATAGTATTGAAGAGCGCTATCACTCAGATGGGATATAAAAGAGTATGGGATGCCATCAAATCCAGGAGTAGAATCTACAGTATTCTGGACAACACCTTTTAATTCGTCAATGTGAAATGGTAATTTTAAGGCCGACCAGTCATCAACATCTTTGCAGATAGATATAGACATTGGTTTCAAAATAAACTCCTGAGGAACCCACGGAGGAGCCAGGTTATCCAAGAAGTCGTTAGCTAATGATTCCGAATACGGGAGAAGGGTTCACCGAGACAGATCTAAAACGTTTAATATTATTCCAAACAATAGTAGGATGTGTATTGGGAGAAATAGAGGCACAGAAACTATGCCAGCCTTCTTTCTTTTCATTTTGAATAGTTTACGTGTTTCAGCAATTACTTTGGAAAGGAGTTCAAAGTTTTCTTGAGACATATTAAGATTGTATTGCACTTCTGCCTGCTTACGTTTTTAACAGCACTAGTGCAGTCAATGTCCCACCAGGGAGGCATTGGAATTTTTCTAATTTTTGAATTACTTTTCACAGGAAATAAGTCATCAGCGGCGGTACAAAGAATTTTTTGCTAAAGCTTCAGCACACATCTGTTCCTTGCCATTGGTGACCTCGGGAAGAGAAGAAAGCTGACTGTCTACCTTTTTACTAAATTTCGTCCAGAGTTCACTGCATTTATTTGGCAGTTTATATTTTAAAAGAGGCTTTTTTGGTGGCACATTGCTGTATGGAGAAGGAAATGTGATTTTAATTGGGAAATGATCACTGCCAAATGAAGAGGATAAAGTAGACCAAGTAAGAAAAGATGCAAAGTTTGGGGTGCAAATAGATAGATCTAATGCACTCTGATTGGTGTTGTTAGGAGTGTTACGACGAGTAGGTGTGCCTGAATTTAATACACATAGGTTGTGCATATCTAATATCTCCAGAAGCTCTTCACCATACTGATTAGATATAGAGCTACCCCAAGATTGATGATGACAATTGAAATCTCCAACAACAGGAAATGTTGGGGGAAGAAAGGATATAAGGTTATTAATTTCATGAAGTAAAGGAAGTGAAGGGTGAGAGATATAAACAGAAACAAGACAAATGTTATTGACATTTAGAGCCACTATAGATATTTCCTTCGCTATGTGAAGGAAGAGAAATTACTGAATATGGCACTGAGTCTTTAATGAGTATGGCAGCACCACCATACCCATCTTGTCTATCTTCTCTGATTATACTATAACCATTAATTTTGAAGGTATAGTTTGGTTTGAGCCATGTCTCAGAAAGAGCAAAAGCCCATGGCTCATATTTATTAATTAAATAAATTAATTCACTTTTTTTATTGGTTATACTGCGGCAATTCCATTGTATTATTAGATTCAGATTGTCCATTTTGGGAAAGAGATGAGGAAAGACTATTTAAAAGAGGAGCAACGTTGGACGGTGATAAATTAAAATGTGTAATAATAGTAATCAATGCTGAAATAAGTTCTTTTACATTAAACTGTTTTAGACTGGGGATCTTGTGTATTATTATTAAAACCACATCCATTGGTGGGTTCAGGAATTTTAAAATCTTTCAATATATTATTATGTGCTTCTTTTGTTGTATCCCTTAGTAGGAGTGACTGGCGAGTGTGGTTTCCGGAAAATAGTTTTTTTATAACTGCTAAACTGTTGCTGCCTCAAGACAACAGTTTCGGGAACACTTGGATCATGAGATGGTCGGGAAATAAGTGTGTCTGCAAAAGATTTGGAAACTGGTGGAAAATGTTTACTGGCTTCAGCATAAGAAATTGAACTCTGAGCCATATGCGACTTAATTTGTTTTTGGCGTTCATACTCAGGACATAATTTGCTAGTAGCATAATGATATCCAGAACATAAGCAACAGGAAGCACTTCCCTCAGCTATATCACAACATTCAGCAGTATGATTGTCTCCACACTTATAGCAGCTAGGGGGTTTAGATCTGCATTGAGTTTTTGTGTGACCAAACCGACAGCAATTAAAACATTGTATTGTAGGATAGATGTAAAGGTCCACAGGCAGTGCATTGTAACAAATAAAAATTCTTTTTGGTAGAACTTGCCCATCAAATGTTAAAACAACTGTTTGGGAAGGTTTCCACACAGTTGAGCCTTCAATAATAGCTTTGAAATTTAAACGCCTCACTTTTAAAATAGGCCCACAGCCAATGGGAACAGAGGTGTTCTCTAAAACCTCCACTGGAGACCATTCGGCAGGAACTCCACGTACCAACCCCATACGAGTTACATTGAATGTTGGGATAAATGCCTTTAAATTAGATTTATTAAGACTTTCATGACAAATAAAAGAATTGGCATCAATATGAGAAGAAAAAGCCATGGCTATTTTATTTCTTCCAATCCTTTTTACGCTCCCATTAATTATATTTTTGAACTCATTTCGTTTTAAGAATTTTCCAAATGCAAGAGGATGGAGGATAGCACCATCATTTTCACCAACTGTAATCTTCTGCACATGTAATAGATATGGCGCGCAATCATTTTTTCATAAAGTTTACGGCCCACTGTTTGGGCGGGAATTGTTTGTGTTGTCAACTCATTTGAACATATAACTATTGGTTGCGTTTGTGAAGTATCAGCACAATCGCAACCAGATGTGTTTGTAGAATTATTATCATGCTTACGTCTTTTTTATTACATTTTTTACATATCAAACGACGACTGCGTTTAATTGGCCTAGTCGACGTCGAGCCGTCTGTCTCCATACCAGATTCAGAAATGTATTGTGGTTTAGGAGTTTGCTCTTTTTCTATTGATGTAATTGTTACAAAATTGCCTGCCGGGGGGACAAACCCCCCGGATCAGGCGGTGAATTCATTACACCTACTACTTAATAAATAATATATTTACACTTACCAAATGACAAAATATTATATGCACTAATTACTAAATCACTAAACTACAAAATTTACAAATAATTACAACCCAGATGATAGGAAATATTTACAAACTTATTTAACGATAATCAGAAATATAAAAAGTACGTCCGCCACGATCCGAAGTTTCCCGCGCTTTTCCAATTCAATAATATTTTCAAATGATTACAGTTATCATAGAGATGTGACAAATAATAGTTATCGATGACATTCAGGCTTCTATACTTTTGATTTAGATTCTGGAAAGACGATACTAAAAGTTTAAAATACGTTTAAGATAAACTTGAAAGTTAGATACCGGAAAAAAAAACCTGATTTGTTTGAAAAAAAAAAAAAAAATCGAAAAGTTAAAGCACGTTTCCTTTGGCTATAGCTATTGTTCTGAGATCTTTATTCTGCAAATCTATATATATTGATTTAGTTATCGGATAACATGAGAAAAACTTAATTGATTTCATTCATCTTATTTTTATGTTTTTTAATATTTTGTGAAAAGTTTTTACGCAATAAATTAAGAAAATTGTTCAGAAACCTAACACGAATTTTCGACTTACTCGATTCAGTCATTTATACATATTGTTACTGGGTTTATGCAACAAGATATTATGTTTAAGAATTTTTATGAATACGAATTTATCGAATCCATTCAAGTTACTAAAGAATAAAAAGGAATTCAGTAGCATCACTACTTTTTTTTACAATGAATATTTTTTATGAATACGAATTTATCGAATCCATTCAAGTTACTAAAGTATAAAAAGGAATTGAGTAGCATCACTACTTTTTTTACATTGACACTTGACAGGATAGTCCAGGGCAAAGAGGTTTTTCGATTTTTTGTAGCTTATTGTATTATTCTCTATGTTTTCTGGAGATCCCATTATACACTCTTTATTTTATAAATTGGAAGAACCGAAACCGATACACAAAATAAGTCTGAACGGTTAAATCGTAATATAAATAATAATTCAAGAATTAAAAACGGAAATTCGTGAATAAAGTACGAAGCAACCCATGTGTACATATAAAGGTAATAAACATATTAAAATTATAATGATATATTTTCATATCTGTCATACATACCTATTTATGTATATTATCTTGTAATTTTCTCTGTAATTAGACATAAAGTCGATGTTGGCGTAAGAGTAGGAATGGTAATTCTAGCACTAGACCGGCCTAGAAGAATAACTCCTTATTATTATTATTATTATTCTAAGTGGACTGGCGTTGCGACAGGCAGAAACAAATTCTTTGTAATTCTCGCATAAGTTTTTTCCAGATGGCTGATATCAAGTCCTTACTAAAAGAGGCTAGAAAACACATTGATGACAGAAATTTTAAAGAAGCTCAAGAATGCTGCAAAAATATATTGCGTAAAGATAAACAAAATTATTTTGGATTGGTATTACTGGGGAAATCTCTCCAAGACTCCGATCAGGCTCCTTTAGCATATCGGAAAGCTATAGAAAGCAAACCAGAACAGTCTTTGGCCTGGCAAGGTCTGGCTAATTATTATGAAGCCAAAGAAGATGATGATGCTAAAGTGAAACTATTCTCCATATATCAAGAATTGTTAAAATTACAAA